>NW_027207953.1:0-44333 GCF_963455315.2 Globicephala melas | reverse complement strand
AGTATGATCAACCATGTGATCGGGAGACGTGTTCAAATATGTCTCAGTTTTCGTACCCTGGTACTCGGGTGCAACATTCCAGACGCTTTACTAACACTCTCCCGACTTGGAGAGTCAGTCCCTTTAACCTCCTGTTTGGCCCAGTTTGCAATTTCTGCGGAAGATGAACAGGAATAGCGAGAACCAATGAGAGACTAGCTGGAGGTGTCTGGACGGGCAAATTTAACTCTCATTTCCCACCAGGAAGAGGAAATAACCAAAGGCTCAGCGTGCCGTGCCGGAACCAGATTAGGGCCTGAAGCCATCCTGCGGTGTTGCGGCCAGCTCACAAGAAAGCGAGTTGAAGAAAGGAGCTCAGGGGCACTGTAATTCACAAACCTGCAGAGTTATAAATGACAGCTATCGCCAAAAATATACTGAAGTAAGGCTGCCAAGAGGACTTGAAAGCGGGGCAGAATTGCAGGAAACCGATTTCAGGAGGTAGACTGGAATTGCATTGAAAGCATAGGAAAAGAGGCAGAACGTCCACAATGATGCACTTGGCCAAAAAGGGCGTACGCGTTTTTTCCTGAATATATTCAGGAAAAAACGCGTACGCCCTTTTTGGCCAACCAAGCAAGCTTGCAAAGGAAATCTGCACTACAATGAAGTCTCACTTCCCCCCGGTCAAAAGGGCCATCTGAAAAAAGTGTAAAATCCAGAAAGGCAGGACAGGCCATGGAGAACTGGGAGCCTTGTTATGCTGATGGGCGGGATGTAAACTGCCAACAGACACTCGGGAGAAGTGTATGGTGTTTCCTGAAACATCTAAAAAACAAAGCAACAGAGCCTAGGGCACTTCCACTTATGGTCCTATAGCTTAGGGAAATTAAAATCAAAAAGACACAGCCACCCCAATGTTTGGGACGCCTCTGTTTACAAGAACCTCGTTTACCGTACAAGTTCAATATCACAGAAAGTGAAAAATGGATAAAGAACTTGTGGTACTTACGTACAATGCAGTATCACTCAGCAGTGAAATCTATGTCATCAGGCCCGTAGCAGCACAATGAGTGGATTCAGGTACGATGATTCTAACTGAAATAAGTCACACAGAAAAAGAAACATCATAAGATATCAGTAATACACGGAATGTAAACTTGGCTACACAGGAACTGAATTACAGAACAGAACAGGGTCTCAAATTTAGAAAACCAACTTATGCTTGTTTAAGGGTAAAGGTGAGTTGGGGTGCTGCATAAAACCAGAGATTGAAATGAGCACAGATAAAGTTCCTTAAGCCAAATATGGAATAGACAAGAGCTACTCCTTGCTCAACGAAATGGACTCAACACCGCATATTAAACGCCTAAGAATGTACCTGACTCTTAAGTATCTTAAAACCTATGGATTGCTATGTCTCCGAAAGAGAATCAAGCATGTGTACAGGGACATAAACGCAGCAGTGATAGGATTGGAGAGGTTCGGTGAGCAAATGAAGACCCTTTGAAGTCATATTGCATGGTACCCATTCCACGGGTTTCAACTACCCAGGTTTAAGGTATTCTTCCTTCAGCTAAAACATGCATGTGGAACCTAGAGTATGATCAACCATGTGATCGGGAGACGTGTTCAAATATGTCTCAGTTTTCGTACCCTGGTACTCGGGTGCAACATTCCAGACGCTTTACTAACACTCTCCCGACTTGGAGAGTCAGTCCCTTTAACCTCCTGTTTGGCCCAGTTTGCAATTTCTGCGGAAGATGAACAGGAATAGCGAGAACCAATGAGAGACTAGCTGGAGGTGTCTGGACGGGCAAATTTAACTCTCATTTCCCACCAGGAAGAGGAAATAACCAAAGGCTCAGCGTGCCGTGCCGGAACCAGATTAGGGCCTGAAGCCATCCTGCGGTGTTGCGGCCAGCTCACAAGAAAGCGAGTTGAAGAAAGGAGCTCAGGGGCACTGTAATTCACAAACCTGCAGAGTTATAAATGACAGCTATCGTCCAAAAATATACTGAAGTAAGGCTGCCAAGAGGACTTGAAAGCGGGGCAGAATTGCAGGAAACCGATTTCAGGAGGTAGACTGGAATTGCATTGAAAGCATAGGAAAAGAGGCAGAACGTCCACAATGATGCACTTGGCCAAAAAGGGCGTACGCGTTTTTTCCTGAATATATTCAGGAAAAAACGCGTACGCCCTTTTTGGCCAACCAAGCAAGCTTGCAAAGGAAATCTGCACTACAATGAAGTCTCACTTCCCCCCGGTCAAAAGGGCCATCTGAAAAAAGTGTAAAATCCAGAAAGGCAGGACAGGCCATGGAGAACTGGGAGCCTTGTTATGCTGATGGGCGGGATGTAAACTGCCAACAGACACTCGGGAGAAGTGTATGGTGTTTCCTGAAACATCTAAAAAACAAAGCAACAGAGCCTAGGGCACTTCCACTTATGGTCCTATAGCTTAGGGAAATTAAAATCAAAAAGACACAGCCACCCCAATGTTTGGGACGCCTCTGTTTACAAGAACCTCGTTTACCGTACAAGTTCAATATCACAGAAAGTGAAAAATGGATAAAGAACTTGTGGTACTTACGTACAATGCAGTATCACTCAGCAGTGAAATCTATGTCATCAGGCCCGTAGCAGCACAATGAGTGGATTCAGGTACGATGATTCTAACTGAAATAAGTCACACAGAAAAAGAAACATCATAAGATATCAGTAATACACGGAATGTAAACTTGGCTACACAGGAACTGAATTACAGAACAGAACAGGGTCTCAAATTTAGAAAACCAACTTATGCTTGTTTAAGGGTAAAGGTGAGTTGGGGTGCTGCATAAAACCAGAGATTGAAATGAGCACAGATAAAGTTCCTTAAGCCAAATATGGAATAGACAAGAGCTACTCCTTGCTCAACGAAATGGACTCAACACCGCATATTAAACGCCTAAGAATGTACCTGACTCTTAAGTATCTTAAAACCTATGGATTGCTATGTCTCCGAAAGAGAATCAAGCATGTGTACAGGGACATAAACGCAGCAGTGATAGGATTGGAGAGGTTCGGTGAGCAAATGAAGACCCTTTGAAGTCATATTGCATGGTACCCATTCCACGGGTTTCAACTACCCAGGTTTAAGGTATTCTTCCTTCAGCTAAAACATGCATGTGGAACCTAGAGTATGATCAACCATGTGATCGGGAGACGTGTTCAAATATGTCTCAGTTTTCGTACCCTGGTACTCGGGTGCAACATTCCAGACGCTTTACTAACACTCTCCCGACTTGGAGAGTCAGTCCCTTTAACCTCCTGTTTGGCCCAGTTTGCAATTTCTGCGGAAGATGAACAGGAATAGCGAGAACCAATGAGAGACTAGCTGGAGGTGTCTGGACGGGCAAATTTAACTCTCATTTCCCACCAGGAAGAGGAAATAACCAAAGGCTCAGCGTGCCGTGCCGGAACCAGATTAGGGCCTGAAGCCATCCTGCGGTGTTGCGGCCAGCTCACAAGAAAGCGAGTTGAAGAAAGGAGCTCAGGGGCACTGTAATTCACAAACCTGCAGAGTTATAAATGACAGCTATCGTCCAAAAATATACTGAAGTAAGGCTGCCAAGAGGACTTGAAAGCGGGGCAGAATTGCAGGAAACCGATTTCAGGAGGTAGACTGGAATTGCATTGAAAGCATAGGAAAAGAGGCAGAACGTCCACAATGATGCACTTGGCCAAAAAGGGCGTACGCGTTTTTTCCTGAATATATTCAGGAAAAAACGCGTACGCCCTTTTTGGCCAACCAAGCAAGCTTGCAAAGGAAATCTGCACTACAATGAAGTCTCACTTCCCCCCGGTCAAAAGGGCCATCTGAAAAAAGTGTAAAATCCAGAAAGGCAGGACAGGCCATGGAGAACTGGGAGCCTTGTTATGCTGATGGGCGGGATGTAAACTGCCAACAGACACTCGGGAGAAGTGTATGGTGTTTCCTGAAACATCTAAAAAACAAAGCAACAGAGCCTAGGGCACTTCCACTTATGGTCCTATAGCTTAGGGAAATTAAAATCAAAAAGACACAGCCACCCCAATGTTTGGGACGCCTCTGTTTACAAGAACCTCGTTTACCGTACAAGTTCAATATCACAGAAAGTGAAAAATGGATAAAGAACTTGTGGTACTTACGTACAATGCAGTATCACTCAGCAGTGAAATCTATGTCATCAGGCCCGTAGCAGCACAATGAGTGGATTCAGGTACGATGATTCTAACTGAAATAAGTCACACAGAAAAAGAAACATCATAAGATATCAGTAATACACGGAATGTAAACTTGGCTACACAGGAACTGAATTACAGAACAGAACAGGGTCTCAAATTTAGAAAACCAACTTATGCTTGTTTAAGGGTAAAGGTGAGTTGGGGTGCTGCATAAAACCAGAGATTGAAATGAGCACAGATAAAGTTCCTTAAGCCAAATATGGAATAGACAAGAGCTACTCCTTGCTCAACGAAATGGACTCAACACCGCATATTAAACGCCTAAGAATGTACCTGACTCTTAAGTATCTTAAAACCTATGGATTGCTATGTCTCCGAAAGAGAATCAAGCATGTGTACAGGGACATAAACGCAGCAGTGATAGGATTGGAGAGGTTCGGTGAGCAAATGAAGACCCTTTGAAGTCATATTGCATGGTACCCATTCCACGGGTTTCAACTACCCAGGTTTAAGGTATTCTTCCTTCAGCTAAAACATGCATGTGGAACCTAGAGTATGATCAACCATGTGATCGGGAGACGTGTTCAAATATGTCTCAGTTTTCGTACCCTGGTACTCGGGTGCAACATTCCAGACGCTTTACTAACACTCTCCCGACTTGGAGAGTCAGTCCCTTTAACCTCCTGTTTGGCCCAGTTTGCAATTTCTGCGGAAGATGAACAGGAATAGCGAGAACCAATGAGAGACTAGCTGGAGGTGTCTGGACGGGCAAATTTAACTCTCATTTCCCACCAGGAAGAGGAAATAACCAAAGGCTCAGCGTGCCGTGCCGGAACCAGATTAGGGCCTGAAGCCATCCTGCGGTGTTGCGGCCAGCTCACAAGAAAGCGAGTTGAAGAAAGGAGCTCAGGGGCACTGTAATTCACAAACCTGCAGAGTTATAAATGACAGCTATCGTCCAAAAATATACTGAAGTAAGGCTGCCAAGAGGACTTGAAAGCGGGGCAGAATTGCAGGAAACCGATTTCAGGAGGTAGACTGGAATTGCATTGAAAGCATAGGAAAAGAGGCAGAACGTCCACAATGATGCACTTGGCCAAAAAGGGCGTACGCGTTTTTTCCTGAATATATTCAGGAAAAAACGCGTACGCCCTTTTTGGCCAACCAAGCAAGCTTGCAAAGGAAATCTGCACTACAATGAAGTCTCACTTCCCCCCGGTCAAAAGGGCCATCTGAAAAAAGTGTAAAATCCAGAAAGGCAGGACAGGCCATGGAGAACTGGGAGCCTTGTTATGCTGATGGGCGGGATGTAAACTGCCAACAGACACTCGGGAGAAGTGTATGGTGTTTCCTGAAACATCTAAAAAACAAAGCAACAGAGCCTAGGGCACTTCCACTTATGGTCCTATAGCTTAGGGAAATTAAAATCAAAAAGACACAGCCACCCCAATGTTTGGGACGCCTCTGTTTACAAGAACCTCGTTTACCGTACAAGTTCAATATCACAGAAAGTGAAAAATGGATAAAGAACTTGTGGTACTTACGTACAATGCAGTATCACTCAGCAGTGAAATCTATGTCATCAGGCCCGTAGCAGCACAATGAGTGGATTCAGGTACGATGATTCTAACTGAAATAAGTCACACAGAAAAAGAAACATCATAAGATATCAGTAATACACGGAATGTAAACTTGGCTACACAGGAACTGAATTACAGAACAGAACAGGGTCTCAAATTTAGAAAACCAACTTATGCTTGTTTAAGGGTAAAGGTGAGTTGGGGTGCTGCATAAAACCAGAGATTGAAATGAGCACAGATAAAGTTCCTTAAGCCAAATATGGAATAGACAAGAGCTACTCCTTGCTCAACGAAATGGACTCAACACCGCATATTAAACGCCTAAGAATGTACCTGACTCTTAAGTATCTTAAAACCTATGGATTGCTATGTCTCCGAAAGAGAATCAAGCATGTGTACAGGGACATAAACGCAGCAGTGATAGGATTGGAGAGGTTCGGTGAGCAAATGAAGACCCTTTGAAGTCATATTGCATGGTACCCATTCCACGGGTTTCAACTACCCAGGTTTAAGGTATTCTTCCTTCAGCTAAAACATGCATGTGGAACCTAGAGTATGATCAACCATGTGATCGGGAGACGTGTTCAAATATGTCTCAGTTTTCGTACCCTGGTACTCGGGTGCAACATTCCAGACGCTTTACTAACACTCTCCCGACTTGGAGAGTCAGTCCCTTTAACCTCCTGTTTGGCCCAGTTTGCAATTTCTGCGGAAGATGAACAGGAATAGCGAGAACCAATGAGAGACTAGCTGGAGGTGTCTGGACGGGCAAATTTAACTCTCATTTCCCACCAGGAAGAGGAAATAACCAAAGGCTCAGCGTGCCGTGCCGGAACCAGATTAGGGCCTGAAGCCATCCTGCGGTGTTGCGGCCAGCTCACAAGAAAGCGAGTTGAAGAAAGGAGCTCAGGGGCACTGTAATTCACAAACCTGCAGAGTTATAAATGACAGCTATCGTCCAAAAATATACTGAAGTAAGGCTGCCAAGAGGACTTGAAAGCGGGGCAGAATTGCAGGAAACCGATTTCAGGAGGTAGACTGGAATTGCATTGAAAGCATAGGAAAAGAGGCAGAACGTCCACAATGATGCACTTGGCCAAAAAGGGCGTACGCGTTTTTTCCTGAATATATTCAGGAAAAAACGCGTACGCCCTTTTTGGCCAACCAAGCAAGCTTGCAAAGGAAATCTGCACTACAATGAAGTCTCACTTCCCCCCGGTCAAAAGGGCCATCTGAAAAAAGTGTAAAATCCAGAAAGGCAGGACAGGCCATGGAGAACTGGGAGCCTTGTTATGCTGATGGGCGGGATGTAAACTGCCAACAGACACTCGGGAGAAGTGTATGGTGTTTCCTGAAACATCTAAAAAACAAAGCAACAGAGCCTAGGGCACTTCCACTTATGGTCCTATAGCTTAGGGAAATTAAAATCAAAAAGACACAGCCACCCCAATGTTTGGGACGCCTCTGTTTACAAGAACCTCGTTTACCGTACAAGTTCAATATCACAGAAAGTGAAAAATGGATAAAGAACTTGTGGTACTTACGTACAATGCAGTATCACTCAGCAGTGAAATCTATGTCATCAGGCCCGTAGCAGCACAATGAGTGGATTCAGGTACGATGATTCTAACTGAAATAAGTCACACAGAAAAAGAAACATCATAAGATATCAGTAATACACGGAATGTAAACTTGGCTACACAGGAACTGAATTACAGAACAGAACAGGGTCTCAAATTTAGAAAACCAACTTATGCTTGTTTAAGGGTAAAGGTGAGTTGGGGTGCTGCATAAAACCAGAGATTGAAATGAGCACAGATAAAGTTCCTTAAGCCAAATATGGAATAGACAAGAGCTACTCCTTGCTCAACGAAATGGACTCAACACCGCATATTAAACGCCTAAGAATGTACCTGACTCTTAAGTATCTTAAAACCTATGGATTGCTATGTCTCCGAAAGAGAATCAAGCATGTGTACAGGGACATAAACGCAGCAGTGATAGGATTGGAGAGGTTCGGTGAGCAAATGAAGACCCTTTGAAGTCATATTGCATGGTACCCATTCCACGGGTTTCAACTACCCAGGTTTAAGGTATTCTTCCTTCAGCTAAAACATGCATGTGGAACCTAGAGTATGATCAACCATGTGATCGGGAGACGTGTTCAAATATGTCTCAGTTTTCGTACCCTGGTACTCGGGTGCAACATTCCAGACGCTTTACTAACACTCTCCCGACTTGGAGAGTCAGTCCCTTTAACCTCCTGTTTGGCCCAGTTTGCAATTTCTGCGGAAGATGAACAGGAATAGCGAGAACCAATGAGAGACTAGCTGGAGGTGTCTGGACGGGCAAATTTAACTCTCATTTCCCACCAGGAAGAGGAAATAACCAAAGGCTCAGCGTGCCGTGCCGGAACCAGATTAGGGCCTGAAGCCATCCTGCGGTGTTGCGGCCAGCTCACAAGAAAGCGAGTTGAAGAAAGGAGCTCAGGGGCACTGTAATTCACAAACCTGCAGAGTTATAAATGACAGCTATCGTCCAAAAATACACTGAAGTAAGGCTGCCAAGAGGACTTGAAAGCGGGGCAGAATTGCAGGAAACCGATTTCAGGAGGTAGACTGGAATTGCATTGAAAGCATAGGAAAAGAGGCAGAACGTCCACAATGATGCACTTGGCCAAAAAGGGCGTACGCGTTTTTTCCTGAATATATTCAGGAAAAAACGCGTACGCCCTTTTTGGCCAACCAAGCAAGCTTGCAAAGGAAATCTGCACTACAATGAAGTCTCACTTCCCCCCGGTCAAAAGGGCCATCTGAAAAAAGTGTAAAATCCAGAAAGGCAGGACAGGCCATGGAGAACTGGGAGCCTTGTTATGCTGATGGGCGGGATGTAAACTGCCAACAGACACTCGGGAGAAGTGTATGGTGTTTCCTGAAACATCTAAAAAACAAAGCAACAGAGCCTAGGGCACTTCCACTTATGGTCCTATAGCTTAGGGAAATTAAAATCAAAAAGACACAGCCACCCCAATGTTTGGGACGCCTCTGTTTACAAGAACCTCGTTTACCGTACAAGTTCAATATCACAGAAAGTGAAAAATGGATAAAGAACTTGTGGTACTTACGTACAATGCAGTATCACTCAGCAGTGAAATCTATGTCATCAGGCCCGTAGCAGCACAATGAGTGGATTCAGGTACGATGATTCTAACTGAAATAAGTCACACAGAAAAAGAAACATCATAAGATATCAGTAATACACGGAATGTAAACTTGGCTACACAGGAACTGAATTACAGAACAGAACAGGGTCTCAAATTTAGAAAACCAACTTATGCTTGTTTAAGGGTAAAGGTGAGTTGGGGTGCTGCATAAAACCAGAGATTGAAATGAGCACAGATAAAGTTCCTTAAGCCAAATATGGAATAGACAAGAGCTACTCCTTGCTCAACGAAATGGACTCAACACCGCATATTAAACGCCTAAGAATGTACCTGACTCTTAAGTATCTTAAAACCTATGGATTGCTATGTCTCCGAAAGAGAATCAAGCATGTGTACAGGGACATAAACGCAGCAGTGATAGGATTGGAGAGGTTCGGTGAGCAAATGAAGACCCTTTGAAGTCATATTGCATGGTACCCATTCCACGGGTTTCAACTACCCAGGTTTAAGGTATTCTTCCTTCAGCTAAAACATGCATGTGGAACCTAGAGTATGATCAACCATGTGATCGGGAGACGTGTTCAAATATGTCTCAGTTTTCGTACCCTGGTACTCGGGTGCAACATTCCAGACGCTTTACTAACACTCTCCCGACTTGGAGAGTCAGTCCCTTTAACCTCCTGTTTGGCCCAGTTTGCAATTTCTGCGGAAGATGAACAGGAATAGCGAGAACCAATGAGAGACTAGCTGGAGGTGTCTGGACGGGCAAATTTAACTCTCATTTCCCACCAGGAAGAGGAAATAACCAAAGGCTCAGCGTGCCGTGCCGGAACCAGATTAGGGCCTGAAGCCATCCTGCGGTGTTGCGGCCAGCTCACAAGAAAGCGAGTTGAAGAAAGGAGCTCAGGGGCACTGTAATTCACAAACCTGCAGAGTTATAAATGACAGCTATCGTCCAAAAATACACTGAAGTAAGGCTGCCAAGAGGACTTGAAAGCGGGGCAGAATTGCAGGAAACCGATTTCAGGAGGTAGACTGGAATTGCATTGAAAGCATAGGAAAAGAGGCAGAACGTCCACAATGATGCACTTGGCCAAAAAGGGCGTACGCGTTTTTTCCTGAATATATTCAGGAAAAAACGCGTACGCCCTTTTTGGCCAACCAAGCAAGCTTGCAAAGGAAATCTGCACTACAATGAAGTCTCACTTCCCCCCGGTCAAAAGGGCCATCTGAAAAAAGTGTAAAATCCAGAAAGGCAGGACAGGCCATGGAGAACTGGGAGCCTTGTTATGCTGATGGGCGGGATGTAAACTGCCAACAGACACTCGGGAGAAGTGTATGGTGTTTCCTGAAACATCTAAAAAACAAAGCAACAGAGCCTAGGGCACTTCCACTTATGGTCCTATAGCTTAGGGAAATTAAAATCAAAAAGACACAGCCACCCCAATGTTTGGGACGCCTCTGTTTACAAGAACCTCGTTTACCGTACAAGTTCAATATCACAGAAAGTGAAAAATGGATAAAGAACTTGGGGTACTTACGTACAATGCAGTATCACTCAGCAGTGAAATCTATGTCATCAGGCCCGTAGCAGCACAATGAGTGGATTCAGGTACGATGATTCTAACTGAAATAAGTCACACAGAAAAAGAAACATCATAAGATATCAGTAATACACGGAATGTAAACTTGGCTACACAGGAACTGAATTACAGAACAGAACAGGGTCTCAAATTTAGAAAACCAACTTATGCTTGTTTAAGGGTAAAGGTGAGTTGGGGTGCTGCATAAAACCAGAGATTGAAATGAGCACAGATAAAGTTCCTTAAGCCAAATATGGAATAGACAAGAGCTACTCCTTGCTCAACGAAATGGACTCAACACCGCATATTAAACGCCTAAGAATGTACCTGACTCTTAAGTATCTTAAAACCTATGGATTGCTATGTCTCCGAAAGAGAATCAAGCATGTGTACAGGGACATAAACGCAGCAGTGATAGGATTGGAGAGGTTCGGTGAGCAAATGAAGACCCTTTGAAGTCATATTGCATGGTACCCATTCCACGGGTTTCAACTACCCAGGTTTAAGGTATTCTTCCTTCAGCTAAAACATGCATGTGGAACCTAGAGTATGATCAACCATGTGATCGGGAGACGTGTTCAAATATGTCTCAGTTTTCGTACCCTGGTACTCGGGTGCAACATTCCAGACGCTTTACTAACACTCTCCCCACTTGGAGAGTCTGTCCCTTTAACCTCCTGTTTGGCCCAGTTTGCAATTTCTGCGGAAGATGAACAGGAATAGCGAGAACCAATGAGAGACTAGCTGGAGGTGTCTGGACGGGCAAATTTAACTCTCATTTCCCACCAGGAAGAGGAAATAACCAAAGGCTCAGCGTGCCGTGCCGGAACCAGATTAGGGCCTGAAGCCATCCTGCGGTGTTGCGGCCAGCTCACAAGAAAGCGAGTTGAAGAAAGGAGCTCAGGGGCACTGTAATTCACAAACCTGCAGAGTTATAAATGACAGCTATCGTCCAAAAATACACTGAAGTAAGGCTGCCAAGAGGACTTGAAAGCGGGGCAGAATTGCAGGAAACCGATTTCAGGAGGTAGACTGGAATTGCATTGAAAGCATAGGAAAAGAGGCAGAACGTCCACAATGATGCACTTGGCCAAAAAGGGCGTACGCGTTTTTTCCTGAATATATTCAGGAAAAAACGCGTACGCCCTTTTTGGCCAACCAAGCAAGCTTGCAAAGGAAATCTGCACTACAATGAAGTCTCACTTCCCCCCGGTCAAAAGGGCCATCTGAAAAAAGTGTAAAATCCAGAAAGGCAGGACAGGCCATGGAGAACTGGGAGCCTTGTTATGCTGATGGGCGGGATGTAAACTGCCAACAGACACTCGGGAGAAGTGTATGGTGTTTCCTGAAACATCTAAAAAACAAAGCAACAGAGCCTAGGGCACTTCCACTTATGGTCCTATAGCTTAGGGAAATTAAAATCAAAAAGACACAGCCACCCCAATGTTTGGGACGCCTCTGTTTACAAGAACCTCGTTTACCGTACAAGTTCAATATCACAGAAAGTGAAAAATGGATAAAGAACTTGTGGTACTTACGTACAATGCAGTATCACTCAGCAGTGAAATCTATGTCATCAGGCCCGTAGCAGCACAATGAGTGGATTCAGGTACGATGATTCTAACTGAAATAAGTCACACAGAAAAAGAAACATCATAAGATATCAGTAATACACGGAATGTAAACTTGGCTACACAGGAACTGAATTACAGAACAGAACAGGGTCTCAAATTTAGAAAACCAACTTATGCTTGTTTAAGGGTAAAGGTGAGTTGGGGTGCTGCATAAAACCAGAGATTGAAATGAGCACAGATAAAGTTCCTTAAGCCAAATATGGAATAGACAAGAGCTACTCCTTGCTCAACGAAATGGACTCAACACCGCATATTAAACGCCTAAGAATGTACCTGACTCTTAAGTATCTTAAAACCTATGGATTGCTATGTCTCCGAAAGAGAATCAAGCATGTGTACAGGGACATAAACGCAGCAGTGATAGGATTGGAGAGGTTCGGTGAGCAAATGAAGACCCTTTGAAGTCATATTGCATGGTACCCATGCCACGGGTTTCAACTACCCAGGTTTAAGGTATTCTTCCTTCAGCTAAAACATGCATGTGGAACCTAGAGTATGATCAACCATGTGATCGGGAGACGTGTTCAAATATGTCTCAGTTTTCGTACCCTGGTACTCGGGTGCAACATTCCAGACGCTTTACTAACACTCTCCCCACTTGGAGAGTCTGTCCCTTTAACCTCCTGTTTGGCCCAGTTTGCAATTTCTGCGGAAGATGAACAGGAATAGCGAGAACCAATGAGAGACTAGCTGGAGGTGTCTGGACGGGCAAATTTAACTCTCATTTCCCACCAGGAAGAGGAAATAACCAAAGGCTCAGCGTGCCGTGCCGGAACCAGATTAGGGCCTGAAGCCATCCTGCGGTGTTGCGGCCAGCTCACAAGAAAGCGAGTTGAAGAAAGGAGCTCAGGGGCACTGTAATTCACAAACCTGCAGAGTTATAAATGACAGCTATCGTCCAAAAATACACTGAAGTAAGGCTGCCAAGAGGACTTGAAAGCGGGGCAGAATTGCAGGAAACCGATTTCAGGAGGTAGACTGGAATTGCATTGAAAGCATAGGAAAAGAGGCAGAACGTCCACAATGATGCACTTGGCCAAAAAGGGCGTACGCGTTTTTTCCTGAATATATTCAGGAAAAAACGCGTACGCCCTTTTTGGCCAACCAAGCAAGCTTGCAAAGGAAATCTGCACTACAATGAAGTCTCACTTCCCCCCGGTCAAAAGGGCCATCTGAAAAAAGTGTAAAATCCAGAAAGGCAGGACAGGCCATGGAGAACTGGGAGCCTTGTTATGCTGATGGGCGGGATGTAAACTGCCAACAGACACTCGGGAGAAGTGTATGGTGTTTCCTGAAACATCTAAAAAACAAAGCAACAGAGCCTAGGGCACTTCCACTTATGGTCCTATAGCTTAGGGAAATTAAAATCAAAAAGACACAGCCACCCCAATGTTTGGGACGCCTCTGTTTACAAGAACCTCGTTTACCGTACAAGTTCAATATCACAGAAAGTGAAAAATGGATAAAGAACTTGTGGTACTTACGTACAATGCAGTATCACTCAGCAGTGAAATCTATGTCATCAGGCCCGTAGCAGCACAATGAGTGGATTCAGGTACGATGATTCTAACTGAAATAAGTCACACAGAAAAAGAAACATCATAAGATATCAGTAATACACGGAATGTAAACTTGGCTACACAGGAACTGAATTACAGAACAGAACAGGGTCTCAAATTTAGAAAACCAACTTATGCTTGTTTAAGGGTAAAGGTGAGTTGGGGTGCTGCATAAAACCAGAGATTGAAATGAGCACAGATAAAGTTCCTTAAGCCAAATATGGAATAGACAAGAGCTACTCCTTGCTCAACGAAATGGACTCAACACCGCATATTAAACGCCTAAGAATGTACCTGACTCTTAAGTATCTTAAAACCTATGGATTGCTATGTCTCCGAAAGAGAATCAAGCATGTGTACAGGGACATAAACGCAGCAGTGATAGGATTGGAGAGGTTCGGTGAGCAAATGAAGACCCTTTGAAGTCATATTGCATGGTACCCATGCCACGGGTTTCAACTACCCAGGTTTAAGGTATTCTTCCTTCAGCTAAAACATGCATGTGGAACCTAGAGTATGATCAACCATGTGATCGGGAGACGTGTTCAAATATGTCTCAGTTTTCGTACCCTGGTACTCGGGTGCAACATTCCAGACGCTTTACTAACACTCTCCCGACTTGGAGAGTCAGTCCCTTTAACCTCCTGTTTGGCCCAGTTTGCAATTTCTGCGGAAGATGAACAGGAATAGCGAGAACCAATGAGAGACTAGCTGGAGGTGTCTGGACGGGCAAATTTAACTCTCATTTCCCACCAGGAAGAGGAAATAACCAAAGGCTCAGCGTGCCGTGCCGGAACCAGATTAGGGCCTGAAGCCATCCTGCGGTGTTGCGGCCAGCTCACAAGAAAGCGAGTTGAAGAAAGGAGCTCAGGGGCACTGTAATTCACAAACCTGCAGAGTTATAAATGACAGCTATCGTCCAAAAATATACTGAAGTAAGGCTGCCAAGAGGACTTGAAAGCGGGGCAGAATTGCAGGAAACCGATTTCAGGAGGTAGACTGGAATTGCATTGAAAGCATAGGAAAAGAGGCAGAACGTCCACAATGATGCACTTGGCCAAAAAGGGCGTACGCGTTTTTTCCTGAATATATTCAGGAAAAAACGCGTACGCCCTTTTTGGCCAACCAAGCAAGCTTGCAAAGGAAATCTGCACTACAATGAAGTCTCACTTCCCCCCGGTCAAAAGGGCCATCTGAAAAAAGTGTAAAATCCAGAAAGGCAGGACAGGCCATGGAGAACTGGGAGCCTTGTTATGCTGATGGGCGGGATGTAAACTGCCAACAGACACTCGGGAGAAGTGTATGGTGTTTCCTGAAACATCTAAAAAACAAAGCAACAGAGCCTAGGGCACTTCCACTTATGGTCCTATAGCTTAGGGAAATTAAAATCAAAAAGACACAGCCACCCCAATGTTTGGGACGCCTCTGTTTACAAGAACCTCGTTTACCGTACAAGTTCAATATCACAGAAAGTGAAAAATGGATAAAGAACTTGTGGTACTTACGTACAATGCAGTATCACTCAGCAGTGAAATCTATGTCATCAGGCCCGTAGCAGCACAATGAGTGGATTCAGGTACGATGATTCTAACTGAAATAAGTCACACAGAAAAAGAAACATCATAAGATATCAGTAATACACGGAATGTAAACTTGGCTACACAGGAACTGAATTACAGAACAGAACAGGGTCTCAAATTTAGAAAACCAACTTATGCTTGTTTAAGGGTAAAGGTGAGTTGGGGTGCTGCATAAAACCAGAGATTGAAATGAGCACAGATAAAGTTCCTTAAGCCAAATATGGAATAGACAAGAGCTACTCCTTGCTCAACGAAATGGACTCAACACCGCATATTAAACGCCTAAGAATGTACCTGACTCTTAAGTATCTTAAAACCTATGGATTGCTATGTCTCCGAAAGAGAATCAAGCATGTGTACAGGGACATAAACGCAGCAGTGATAGGATTGGAGAGGTTCGGTGAGCAAATGAAGACCCTTTGAAGTCATATTGCATGGTACCCATGCCACGGGTTTCAACTACCCAGGTTTAAGGTATTCTTCCTTCAGCTAAAACATGCATGTGGAACCTAGAGTATGATCAACCATGTGATCGGGAGACGTGTTCAAATATGTCTCAGTTTTCGTACCCTGGTACTCGGGTGCAACATTCCAGACGCTTTACTAACACTCTCCCGACTTGGAGAGTCAGTCCCTTTAACCTCCTGTTTGGCCCAGTTTGCAATTTCTGCGGAAGATGAACAGGAATAGCGAGAACCAATGAGAGACTAGCTGGAGGTGTCTGGACGGGCAAATTTAACTCTCATTTCCCACCAGGAAGAGGAAATAACCAAAGGCTCAGCGTGCCGTGCCGGAACCAGATTAGGGCCTGAAGCCATCCTGCGGTGTTGCGGCCAGCTCACAAGAAAGCGAGTTGAAGAAAGGAGCTCAGGGGCACTGTAATTCACAAACCTGCAGAGTTATAAATGACAGCTATCGTCCAAAAATATACTGAAGTAAGGCTGCCAAGAGGACTTGAAAGCGGGGCAGAATTGCAGGAAACCGATTTCAGGAGGTAGACTGGAATTGCATTGAAAGCATAGGAAAAGAGGCAGAACGTCCACAATGATGCACTTGGCCAAAAAGGGCGTACGCGTTTTTTCCTGAATATATTCAGGAAAAAACGCGTACGCCCTTTTTGGCCAACCAAGCAAGCTTGCAAAGGAAATCTGCACTACAATGAAGTCTCACTTCCCCCCGGTCAAAAGGGCCATCTGAAAAAAGTGTAAAATCCAGAAAGGCAGGACAGGCCATGGAGAACTGGGAGCCTTGTTATGCTGATGGGCGGGATGTAAACTGCCAACAGACACTCGGGAGAAGTGTATGGTGTTTCCTGAAACATCTAAAAAACAAAGCAACAGAGCCTAGGGCACTTCCACTTATGGTCCTATAGCTTAGGGAAATTAAAATCAAAAAGATACAGCCACCCCAATGTTTGGGACGCCTCTGTTTACAAGAACCTCGTTTACCGTACAAGTTCAATATCACAGAAAGTGAAAAATGGATAAAGAACTTGTGGTACTTACGTACAATGCAGTATCACTCAGCAGTGAAATCTATGTCATCAGGCCCGTAGCAGCACAATGAGTGGATTCAGGTACGATGATTCTAACTGAAATAAGTCACACAGAAAAAGAAACATCATAAGATATCAGTAATACACGGAATGTAAACTTGGCTACACAGGAACTGAATTACAGAACAGAACAGGGTCTCAAATTTAGAAAACCAACTTATGCTTGTTTAAGGGTAAAGGTGAGTTGGGGTGCTGCATAAAACCAGAGATTGAAATGAGCACAGATAAAGTTCCTTAAGCCAAATATGGAATAGACAAGAGCTACTCCTTGCTCAACGAAATGGACTCAACACCGCATATTAAACGCCTAAGAATGTACCTGACTCTTAAGTATCTTAAAACCTATGGATTGCTATGTCTCCGAAAGAGAATCAAGCATGTGTACAGGGACATAAACGCAGCAGTGATAGGATTGGAGAGGTTCGGTGAGCAAATGAAGACCCTTTGAAGTCATATTGCATGGTACCCATTCCACGGGTTTCAACTACCCAGGTTTAAGGTATTCTTCCTTCAGCTAAAACATGCATGTGGAACCTAGAGTATGATCAACCATGTGATCGGGAGACGTGTTCAAATATGTCTCAGTTTTCGTACCCTGGTACTCGGGTGCAACATTCCAGACGCTTTACTAACACTCTCCCGACTTGGAGAGTCAGTCCCTTTAACCTCCTGTTTGGCCCAGTTTGCAATTTCTGCGGAAGATGAACAGGAATAGCGAGAACCAATGAGAGACTAGCTGGAGGTGTCTGGACGGGCAAATTTAACTCTCATTTCCCACCAGGAAGAGGAAATAACCAAAGGCTCAGCGTGCCGTGCCGGAACCAGATTAGGGCCTGAAGCCATCCTGCGGTGTTGCGGCCAGCTCACAAGAAAGCGAGTTGAAGAAAGGAGCTCAGGGGCACTGTAATTCACAAACCTGCAGAGTTATAAATGACAGCTATCGTCCAAAAATATACTAAAGTAAGGCTGCCAAGAGGACTTGAAAGCGGGGCAGAATTGCAGGAAACCGATTTCAGGAGGTAGACTGGAATTGCATTGAAAGCATAGGAAAAGAGGCAGAACGTCCACAATGATGCACTTGGCCAAAAAGGGCGTACGCGTTTTTTCCTGAATATATTCAGGAAAAAACGCGTACGCCCTTTTTGGCCAACCAAGCAAGCTTGCAAAGGAAATCTGCACTACAATGAAGTCTCACTTCCCCCCGGTCAAAAGGGCCATCTGAAAAAAGTGTAAAATCCAGAAAGGCAGGACAGGCCATGGAGAACTGGGAGCCTTGTTATGCTGATGGGCGGGATGTAAACTGCCAACAGACACTCGGGAGAAGTGTATGGTGTTTCCTGAAACATCTAAAAAACAAAGCAACAGAGCCTAGGGCACTTCCACTTATGGTCCTATAGCTTAGGGAAATTAAAATCAAAAAGACACAGCCACCCCAATGTTTGGGACGCCTCTGTTTACAAGAACCTCGTTTACCGTACAAGTTCAATATCACAGAAAGTGAAAAATGGATAAAGAACTTGTGGTACTTACGTACAATGCAGTATCACTCAGCAGTGAAATCTATGTCATCAGGCCCGTAGCAGCACAATGAGTGGATTCAGGTACGATGATTCTAACTGAAATAAGTCACACAGAAAAAGAAACATCATAAGATATCAGTAATACACGGAATGTAAACTTGGCTACACAGGAACTGAATTACAGAACAGAACAGGGTCTCAAATTTAGAAAACCAACTTATGCTTGTTTAAGGGTAAAGGTGAGTTGGGGTGCTGCATAAAACCAGAGATTGAAATGAGCACAGATAAAGTTCCTTAAGCCAAATATGGAATAGACAAGAGCTACTCCTTGCTCAACGAAATGGACTCAACACCGCATATTAAACGCCTAAGAATGTACCTGACTCTTAAGTATCTTAAAACCTATGGATTGCTATGTCTCCGAAAGAGAATCAAGCATGTGTACAGGGACATAAACGCAGCAGTGATAGGATTGGAGAGGTTCGGTGAGCAAATGAAGACCCTTTGAAGTCATATTGCATGGTACCCATGCCACGGGTTTCAACTACCCAGGTTTAAGGTATTCTTCCTTCAGCTAAAACATGCATGTGGAACCTAGAGTATGATCAACCATGTGATCGGGAGACGTGTTCAAATATGTCTCAGTTTTCGTACCCTGGTACTCGGGTGCAACATTCCAGACGCTTTACTAACACTCTCCCGACTTGGAGAGTCAGTCCCTTTAACCTCCTGTTTGGCCCAGTTTGCAATTTCTGCGGAAGATGAACAGGAATAGCGAGAACCAATGAGAGACTAGCTGGAGGTGTCTGGACGGGCAAATTTAACTCTCATTTCCCACCAGGAAGAGGAAATAACCAAAGGCTCAGCGTGCCGTGCCGGAACCAGATTAGGGCCTGAAGCCATCCTGCGGTGTTGCGGCCAGCTCACAAGAAAGCGAGTTGAAGAAAGGAGCTCAGGGGCACTGTAATTCACAAACCTGCAGAGTTATAAATGACAGCTATCGTCCAAAAATATACTGAAGTAAGGCTGCCAAGAGGACTTGAAAGCGGGGCAGAATTGCAGGAAACCGATTTCAGGAGGTAGACTGGAATTGCATTGAAAGCATAGGAAAAGAGGCAGAACGTCCACAATGATGCACTTGGCCAAAAAGGGCGTACGCGTTTTTTCCTGAATATATTCAGGAAAAAACGCGTACGCCCTTTTTGGCCAACCAAGCAAGCTTGCAAAGGAAATCTGCACTACAATGAAGTCTCACTTCCCCCCGGTCAAAAGGGCCATCTGAAAAAAGTGTAAAATCCAGAAAGGCAGGACAGGCCATGGAGAACTGGGAGCCTTGTTATGCTGATGGGCGGGATGTAAACTGCCAACAGACACTCGGGAGAAGTGTATGGTGTTTCCTGAAACATCTAAAAAACAAAGCAACAGAGCCTAGGGCACTTCCACTTATGGTCCTATAGCTTAGGGAAATTAAAATCAAAAAGACACAGCCACCCCAATGTTTGGGACGCCTCTGTTTACAAGAACCTCGTTTACCGTACAAGTTCAATATCACAGAAAGTGAAAAATGGATAAAGAACTTGTGGTACTTACGTACAATGCAGTATCACTCAGCAGTGAAATCTATGTCATCAGGCCCGTAGCAGCACAATGAGTGGATTCAGGTACGATGATTCTAACTGAAATAAGTCACACAGAAAAAGAAACATCATAAGATATCAGTAATACACGGAATGTAAACTTGGCTACACAGGAACTGAATTACAGAACAGAACAGGGTCTCAAATTTAGAAAACCAACTTATGCTTGTTTAAGGGTAAAGGTGAGTTGGGGTGCTGCATAAAACCAGAGATTGAAATGAGCACAGATAAAGTTCCTTAAGCCAAATATGGAATAGACAAGAGCTACTCCTTGCTCAACGAAATGGACTCAACACCGCATATTAAACGCCTAAGAATGTACCTGACTCTTAAGTATCTTAAAACCTATGGATTGCTATGTCTCCGAAAGAGAATCAAGCATGTGTACAGGGACATAAACGCAGCAGTGATAGGATTGGAGAGGTTCGGTGAGCAAATGAAGACCCTTTGAAGTCATATTGCATGGTACCCATGCCACGGGTTTCAACTACCCAGGTTTAAGGTATTCTTCCTTCAGCTAAAACATGCATGTGGAACCTAGAGTATGATCAACCATGTGATCGGGAGACGTGTTCAAATATGTCTCAGTTTTCGTACCCTGGTACTCGGGTGCAACATTCCAGACGCTTTACTAACACTCTCCCGACTTGGAGAGTCAGTCCCTTTAACCTCCTGTTTGGCCCAGTTTGCAATTTCTGCGGAAGATGAACAGGAATAGCGAGAACCAATGAGAGACTAGCTGGAGGTGTCTGGACGGGCAAATTTAACTCTCATTTCCCACCAGGAAGAGGAAATAACCAAAGGCTCAGCGTGCCGTGCCGGAACCAGATTAGGGCCTGAAGCCATCCTGCGGTGTTGCGGCCAGCTCACAAGAAAGCGAGTTGAAGAAAGGAGCTCAGGGGCACTGTAATTCACAAACCTGCAGAGTTATAAATGACAGCTATCGTCCAAAAATATACTGAAGTAAGGCTGCCAAGAGGACTTGAAAGCGGGGCAGAATTGCAGGAAACCGATTTCAGGAGGTAGACTGGAATTGCATTGAAAGCATAGGAAAAGAGGCAGAACGTCCACAATGATGCACTTGGCCAAAAAGGGCGTACGCGTTTTTTCCTGAATATATTCAGGAAAAAACGCGTACGCCCTTTTTGGCCAACCAAGCAAGCTTGCAAAGGAAATCTGCACTACAATGAAGTCTCACTTCCCCCCGGTCAAAAGGGCCATCTGAAAAAAGTGTAAAATCCAGAAAGGCAGGACAGGCCATGGAGAACTGGGAGCCTTGTTATGCTGATGGGCGGGATGTAAACTGCCAACAGACACTCGGGAGAAGTGTATGGTGTTTCCTGAAACATCTAAAAAACAAAGCAACAGAGCCTAGGGCACTTCCACTTATGGTCCTATAGCTTAGGGAAATTAAAATCAAAAAGACACAGCCACCCCAATGTTTGGGACGCCTCTGTTTACAAGAACCTCGTTTACCGTACAAGTTCAATATCACAGAAAGTGAAAAATGGATAAAGAACTTGTGGTACTTACGTACAATGCAGTATCACTCAGCAGTGAAATCTATGTCATCAGGCCCGTAGCAGCACAATGAGTGGATTCAGGTACGATGATTCTAACTGAAATAAGTCACACAGAAAAAGAAACATCATAAGATATCAGTAATACACGGAATGTAAACTTGGCTACACAGGAACTGAATTACAGAACAGAACAGGGTCTCAAATTTAGAAAACCAACTTATGCTTGTTTAAGGGTAAAGGTGAGTTGGGGTGCTGCATAAAACCAGAGATTGAAATGAGCACAGATAAAGTTCCTTAAGCCAAATATGGAATAGACAAGAGCTACTCCTTGCTCAACGAAATGGACTCAACACCGCATATTAAACGCCTAAGAATGTACCTGACTCTTAAGTATCTTAAAACCTATGGATTGCTATGTCTCCGAAAGAGAATCAAGCATGTGTACAGGGACATAAACGCAGCAGTGATAGGATTGGAGAGGTTCGGTGAGCAAATGAAGACCCTTTGAAGTCATATTGCATGGTACCCATGCCACGGGTTTCAACTACCCAGGTTTAAGGTATTCTTCCTTCAGCTAAAACATGCATGTGGAACCTAGAGTATGATCAACCATGTGATCGGGAGACGTGTTCAAATATGTCTCAGTTTTCGTACCCTGGTACTCGGGTGCAACATTCCAGACGCTTTACTAACACTCTCCCGACTTGGAGAGTCAGTCCCTTTAACCTCCTGTTTGGCCCAGTTTGCAATTTCTGCGGAAGATGAACAGGAATAGCGAGAACCAATGAGAGACTAGCTGGAGGTGTCTGGACGGGCAAATTTAACTCTCATTTCCCACCAGGAAGAGGAAATAACCAAAGGCTCAGCGTGCCGTGCCGGAACCAGATTAGGGCCTGAAGCCATCCTGCGGTGTTGCGGCCAGCTCACAAGAAAGCGAGTTGAAGAAAGGAGCTCAGGGGCACTGTAGTTCACAAACCTGCAGAGTTATAAATGACAGCTATCGTCCAAAAATATACTGAAGTAAGGCTGCCAAGAGGACTTGAAAGCGGGGCAGAATTGCAGGAAACCGATTTCAGGAGGTAGACTGGAATTGCATTGAAAGCATAGGAAAAGAGGCAGAACGTCCACAATGATGCACTTGGCCAAAAAGGGCGTACGCGTTTTTTCCTGAATATATTCAGGAAAAAACGCGTACGCCCTTTTTGGCCAACCAAGCAAGCTTGCAAAGGAAATCTGCACTACAATGAAGTCTCACTTCCCCCCGGTCAAAAGGGCCATCTGAAAAAAGTGTAAAATCCAGAAAGGCAGGACAGGCCATGGAGAACTGGGAGCCTTGTTATGCTGATGGGCGGGATGTAAACTGCCAACAGACACTCGGGAGAAGTGTATGGTGTTTCCTGAAACATCTAAAAAACAAAGCAACAGAGCCTAGGGCACTTCCACTTATGGTCCTATAGCTTAGGGAAATTAAAATCAAAAAGACACAGCCACCCCAATGTTTGGGACGCCTCTGTTTACAAGAACCTCGTTTACCGTACAAGTTCAATATCACAGAAAGTGAAAAATGGATAAAGAACTTGTGGTACTTACGTACAATGCAGTATCACTCAGCAGTGAAATCTATGTCATCAGGCCCGTAGCAGCACAATGAGTGGATTCAGGTACGATGATTCTAACTGAAATAAGTCACACAGAAAAAGAAACATCATAAGATATCAGTAATACACGGAATGTAAACTTGGCTACACAGGAACTGAATTACAGAACAGAACAGGGTCTCAAATTTAGAAAACCAACTTATGCTTGTTTAAGGGTAAAGGTGAGTTGGGGTGCTGCATAAAACCAGAGATTGAAATGAGCACAGATAAAGTTCCTTAAGCCAAATATGGAATAGACAAGAGCTACTCCTTGCTCAACGAAATGGACTCAACACCGCATATTAAACGCCTAAGAATGTACCTGACTCTTAAGTATCTTAAAACCTATGGATTGCTATGTCTCCGAAAGAGAATCAAGCATGTGTACAGGGACATAAACGCAGCAGTGATAGGATTGGAGAGGTTCGGTGAGCAAATGAAGACCCTTTGAAGTCATATTGCATGGTACCCATGCCACGGGTTTCAACTACCCAGGTTTAAGGTATTCTTCCTTCAGCTAAAACATGCATGTGGAACCTAGAGTATGATCAACCATGTGATCGGGAGACGTGTTCAAATATGTCTCAGTTTTCGTACCCTGGTACTCGGGTGCAACATTCCAGACGCTTTACTAACACTCTCCCGACTTGGAGAGTCAGTCCCTTTAACCTCCTGTTTGGCCCAGTTTGCAATTTCTGCGGAAGATGAACAGGAATAGCGAGAACCAATGAGAGACTAGCTGGAGGTGTCTGGACGGGCAAATTTAACTCTCATTTCCCACCAGGAAGAGGAAATAACCAAAGGCTCAGCGTGCCGTGCCGGAACCAGATTAGGGCCTGAAGCCATCCTGCGGTGTTGCGGCCAGCTCACAAGAAAGCGAGTTGAAGAAAGGAGCTCAGGGGCACTGTAATTCACAAACCTGCAGAGTTATAAATGACAGCTATCGTCCAAAAATATACTGAAGTAAGGCTGCCAAGAGGACTTGAAAGCGGGGCAGAATTGCAGGAAACCGATTTCAGGAGGTAGACTGGAATTGCATTGAAAGCATAGGAAAAGAGGCAGAACGTCCACAATGATGCACTTGGCCAAAAAGGGCGTACGCGTTTTTTCCTGAATATATTCAGGAAAAAACGCGTACGCCCTTTTTGGCCAACCAAGCAAGCTTGCAAAGGAAATCTGCACTACAATGAAGTCTCACTTCCCCCCGGTCAAAAGGGCCATCTGAAAAAAGTGTAAAATCCAGAAAGGCAGGACAGGCCATGGAGAACTGGGAGCCTTGTTATGCTGATGGGCGGGATGTAAACTGCCAACAGACACTCGGGAGAAGTGTATGGTGTTTCCTGAAACATCTAAAAAACAAAGCAACAGAGCCTAGGGCACTTCCACTTATGGTCCTATAGCTTAGGGAAATTAAAATCAAAAAGACACAGCCACCCCAATGTTTGGGACGCCTCTGTTTACAAGAACCTCGTTTACCGTACAAGTTCAATATCACAGAAAGTGAAAAATGGATAAAGAACTTGTGGTACTTACGTACAATGCAGTATCACTCAGCAGTGAAATCTATGTCATCAGGCCCGTAGCAGCACAATGAGTGGATTCAGGTACGATGATTCTAACTGAAATAAGTCACACAGAAAAAGAAACATCATAAGATATCAGTAATACACGGAATGTAAACTTGGCTACACAGGAACTGAATTACAGAACAGAACAGGGTCTCAAATTTAGAAAACCAACTTATGCTTGTTTAAGGGTAAAGGTGAGTTGGGGTGCTGCATAAAACCAGAGATTGAAATGAGCACAGATAAAGTTCCTTAAGCCAAATATGGAATAGACAAGAGCTACTCCTTGCTCAACGAAATGGACTCAACACCGCATATTAAACGCCTAAGAATGTACCTGACTCTTAAGTATCTTAAAACCTATGGATTGCTATGTCTCCGAAAGAGAATCAAGCATGTGTACAGGGACATAAACGCAGCAGTGATAGGATTGGAGAGGTTCGGTGAGCAAATGAAGACCCTTTGAAGTCATATTGCATGGTACCCATTCCACGGGTTTCAACTACCCAGGTTTAAGGTATTCTTCCTTCAGCTAAAACATGCATGTGGAACCTAGAGTATGATCAACCATGTGATCGGGAGACGTGTTCAAATATGTCTCAGTTTTCGTACCCTGGTACTCGGGTGCAACATTCCAGACGCTTTACTAACACTCTCCCGACTTGGAGAGTCAGTCCCTTTAACCTCCTGTTTGGCCCAGTTTGCAATTTCTGCGGAAGATGAACAGGAATAGCGAGAACCAATGAGAGACTAGCTGGAGGTGTCTGGACGGGCAAATTTAACTCTCATTTCCCACCAGGAAGAGGAAATAACCAAAGGCTCAGCGTGCCGTGCCGGAACCAGATTAGGGCCTGAAGCCATCCTGCGGTGTTGCGGCCAGCTCACAAGAAAGCGAGTTGAAGAAAGGAGCTCAGGGGCACTGTAATTCACAAACCTGCAGAGTTATAAATGACAGCTATCGTCCAAAAATACACTGAAGTAAGGCTGCCAAGAGGACTTGAAAGCGGGGCAGAATTGCAGGAAACCGATTTCAGGAGGTAGACTGGAATTGCATTGAAAGCATAGGAAAAGAGGCAGAACGTCCACAATGATGCACTTGGCCAAAAAGGGCGTACGCGTTTTTTCCTGAATATATTCAGGAAAAAACGCGTACGCCCTTTTTGGCCAACCAAGCAAGCTTGCAAAGGAAATCTGCACTACAATGAAGTCTCACTTCCCCCCGGTCAAAAGGGCCATCTGAAAAAAGTGTAAAATCCAGAAAGGCAGGACAGGCCATGGAGAACTGGGAGCCTTGTTATGCTGATGGGCGGGATGTAAACTGCCAACAGACACTCGGGAGAAGTGTATGGTGTTTCCTGAAACATCTAAAAAACAAAGCAACAGAGCCTAGGGCACTTCCACTTATGGTCCTATAGCTTAGGGAAATTAAAATCAAAAAGACACAGCCACCCCAATGTTTGGGACGCCTCTGTTTACAAGAACCTCGTTTACCGTACAAGTTCAATATCACAGAAAGTGAAAAATGGATAAAGAACTTGTGGTACTTACGTACAATGCAGTATCACTCAGCAGTGAAATCTATGTCATCAGGCCCGTAGCAGCACAATGAGTGGATTCAGGTACGATGATTCTAACTGAAATAAGTCACACAGAAAAAGAAACATCATAAGATATCAGTAATACACGGAATGTAAACTTGGCTACACAGGAACTGAATTACAGAACAGAACAGGGTCTCAAATTTAGAAAACCAACTTATGCTTGTTTAAGGGTAAAGGTGAGTTGGGGTGCTGCATAAAACCAGAGATTGAAATGAGCACAGATAAAGTTCCTTAAGCCAAATATGGAATAGACAAGAGCTACTCCTTGCTCAACGAAATGGACTCAACACCGCATATTAAACGCCTAAGAATGTACCTGACTCTTAAGTATCTTAAAACCTATGGATTGCTATGTCTCCGAAAGAGAATCAAGCATGTGTACAGGGACATAAACGCAGCAGTGATAGGATTGGAGAGGTTCGGTGAGCAAATGAAGACCCTTTGAAGTCATATTGCATGGTACCCATGCCACGGGTTTCAACTACCCAGGTTTAAGGTATTCTTCCTTCAGCTAAAACATGCATGTGGAACCTAGAGTATGATCAACCATGTGATCGGGAGACGTGTTCAAATATGTCTCAGTTTTCGTACCCTGGTACTCGGGTGCAACATTCCAGACGCTTTACTAACACTCTCCCCACTTGGAGAGTCTGTCCCTTTAACCTCCTGTTTGGCCCAGTTTGCAATTTCTGCGGAAGATGAACAGGAATAGCGAGAACCAATGAGAGACTAGCTGGAGGTGTCTGGACGGGCAAATTTAACTCTCATTTCCCACCAGGAAGAGGAAATAACCAAAGGCTCAGCGTGCCGTGCCGGAACCAGATTAGGGCCTGAAGCCATCCTGCGGTGTTGCGGCCAGCTCACAAGAAAGCGAGTTGAAGAAAGGAGCTCAGGGGCACTGTAATTCACAAACCTGCAGAGTTATAAATGACAGCTATCGTCCAAAAATACACTGAAGTAAGGCTGCCAAGAGGACTTGAAAGCGGGGCAGAATTGCAGGAAACCGATTTCAGGAGGTAGACTGGAATTGCATTGAAAGCATAGGAAAAGAGGCAGAACGTCCACAATGATGCACTTGGCCAAAAAGGGCGTACGCGTTTTTTCCTGAATATATTCAGGAAAAAACGCGTACGCCCTTTTTGGCCAACCAAGCAAGCTTGCAAAGGAAATCTGCACTACAATGAAGTCTCACTTCCCCCCGGTCAAAAGGGCCATCTGAAAAAAGTGTAAAATCCAGAAAGGCAGGACAGGCCATGGAGAACTGGGAGCCTTGTTATGCTGATGGGCGGGATGTAAACTGCCAACAGACACTCGGGAGAAGTGTATGGTGTTTCCTGAAACATCTAAAAAACAAAGCAACAGAGCCTAGGGCACTTCCACTTATGGTCCTATAGCTTAGGGAAATTAAAATCAAAAAGACACAGCCACCCCAATGTTTGGGACGCCTCTGTTTACAAGAACCTCGTTTACCGTACAAGTTCAATATCACAGAAAGTGAAAAATGGATAAAGAACTTGTGGTACTTACGTACAATGCAGTATCACTCAGCAGTGAAATCTATGTCATCAGGCCCGTAGCAGCACAATGAGTGGATTCAGGTACGATGATTCTAACTGAAATAAGTCACACAGAAAAAGAAACATCATAAGATATCAGTAATACACGGAATGTAAACTTGGCTACACAGGAACTGAATTACAGAACAGAACAGGGTCTCAAATTTAGAAAACCAACTTATGCTTGTTTAAGGGTAAAGGTGAGTTGGGGTGCTGCATAAAACCAGAGATTGAAATGAGCACAGATAAAGTTCCTTAAGCCAAATATGGAATAGACAAGAGCTACTCCTTGCTCAACGAAATGGACTCAACACCGCATATTAAACGCCTAAGAATGTACCTGACTCTTAAGTATCTTAAAACCTATGGATTGCTATGTCTCCGAAAGAGAATCAAGCATGTGTACAGGGACATAAACGCAGCAGTGATAGGATTGGAGAGGTTCGGTGAGCAAATGAAGACCCTTTGAAGTCATATTGCATGGTACCCATGCCACGGGTTTCAACTACCCAGGTTTAAGGTATTCTTCCTTCAGCTAAAACATGCATGTGGAACCTAGAGTATGATCAACCATGTGATCGGGAGACGTGTTCAAATATGTCTCAGTTTTCGTACCCTGGTACTCGGGTGCAACATTCCAGACGCTTTACTAACACTCTCCCGACTTGGAGAGTCAGTCCCTTTAACCTCCTGTTTGGCCCAGTTTGCAATTTCTGCGGAAGATGAACAGGAATAGCGAGAACCAATGAGAGACTAGCTGGAGGTGTCTGGACGGGCAAATTTAACTCTCATTTCCCACCAGGAAGAGGAAATAACCAAAGGCTCAGCGTGCCGTGCCGGAACCAGATTAGGGCCTGAAGCCATCCTGCGGTGTTGCGGCCAGCTCACAAGAAAGCGAGTTGAAGAAAGGAGCTCAGGGGCACTGTAATTCACAAACCTGCAGAGTTATAAATGACAGCTATCGTCCAAAAATATACTGAAGTAAGGCTGCCAAGAGGACTTGAAAGCGGGGCAGAATTGCAGGAAACCGATTTCAGGAGGTAGACTGGAATTGCATTGAAAGCATAGGAAAAGAGGCAGAACGTCCACAATGATGCACTTGGCCAAAAAGGGCGTACGCGTTTTTTCCTGAATATATTCAGGAAAAAACGCGTACGCCCTTTTTGGCCAACCAAGCAAGCTTGCAAAGGAAATCTGCACTACAATGAAGTCTCACTTCCCCCCGGTCAAAAGGGCCATCTGAAAAAAGTGTAAAATCCAGAAAGGCAGGACAGGCCATGGAGAACTGGGAGCCTTGTTATGCTGATGGGCGGGATGTAAACTGCCAACAGACACTCGGGAGAAGTGTATGGTGTTTCCTGAAACATCTAAAAAACAAAGCAACAGAGCCTAGGGCACTTCCACTTATGGTCCTATAGCTTAGGGAAATTAAAATCAAAAAGACACAGCCACCCCAATGTTTGGGACGCCTCTGTTTACAAGAACCTCGTTTACCGTACAAGTTCAATATCACAGAAAGTGAAAAATGGATAAAGAACTTGTGGTACTTACGTACAATGCAGTATCACTCAGCAGTGAAATCTATGTCATCAGGCCCGTAGCAGCACAATGAGTGGATTCAGGTACGATGATTCTAACTGAAATAAGTCACACAGAAAAAGAAACATCATAAGATATCAGTAATACACGGAATGTAAACTTGGCTACACAGGAACTGAATTACAGAACAGAACAGGGTCTCAAATTTAGAAAACCAACTTATGCTTGTTTAAGGGTAAAGGTGAGTTGGGGTGCTGCATAAAACCAGAGATTGAAATGAGCACAGATAAAGTTCCTTAAGCCAAATATGGAATAGACAAGAGCTACTCCTTGCTCAACGAAATGGACTCAACACCGCATATTAAACGCCTAAGAATGTACCTGACTCTTAAGTATCTTAAAACCTATGGATTGCTATGTCTCCGAAAGAGAATCAAGCATGTGTACAGGGACATAAACGCAGCAGTGATAGGATTGGAGAGGTTCGGTGAGCAAATGAAGACCCTTTGAAGTCATATTGCATGGTACCCATGCCACGGGTTTCAACTACCCAGGTTTAAGGTATTCTTCCTTCAGCTAAAACATGCATGTGGAACCTAGAGTATGATCAACCATGTGATCGGGAGACGTGTTCAAATATGTCTCAGTTTTCGTACCCTGGTACTCGGGTGCAACATTCCAGACGCTTTACTAACACTCTCCCGACTTGGAGAGTCAGTCCCTTTAACCTCCTGTTTGGCCCAGTTTGCAATTTCTGCGGAAGATGAACAGGAATAGCGAGAACCAATGAGAGACTAGCTGGAGGTGTCTGGACGGGCAAATTTAACTCTCATTTCCCACCAGGAAGAGGAAATAACCAAAGGCTCAGCGTGCCGTGCCGGAACCAGATTAGGGCCTGAAGCCATCCTGCGGTGTTGCGGCCAGCTCACAAGAAAGCGAGTTGAAGAAAGGAGCTCAGGGGCACTGTAATTCACAAACCTGCAGAGTTATAAATGACAGCTATCGTCCAAAAATATACTGAAGTAAGGCTGCCAAGAGGACTTGAAAGCGGGGCAGAATTGCAGGAAACCGATTTCAGGAGGTAGACTGGAATTGCATTGAAAGCATAGGAAAAGAGGCAGAACGTCCACAATGATGCACTTGGCCAAAAAGGGCGTACGCGTTTTTTCCTGAATATATTCAGGAAAAAACGCGTACGCCCTTTTTGGCCAACCAAGCAAGCTTGCAAAGGAAATCTGCACTACAATGAAGTCTCACTTCCCCCCGGTCAAAAGGGCCATCTGAAAAAAGTGTAAAATCCAGAAAGGCAGGACAGGCCATGGAGAACTGGGAGCCTTGTTATGCTGATGGGCGGGATGTAAACTGCCAACAGACACTCGGGAGAAGTGTATGGTGTTTCCTGAAACATCTAAAAAACAAAGCAACAGAGCCTAGGGCACTTCCACTTATGGTCCTATAGCTTAGGGAAATTAAAATCAAAAAGACACGGCCACCCCAATGTTTGGGACGCCTCTGTTTACAAGAACCTCGTTTACCGTACAAGTTCAATATCACAGAAAGTGAAAAATGGATAAAGAACTTGTGGTACTTACGTACAATGCAGTATCACTCAGCAGTGAAATCTATGTCATCAGGCCCGTAGCAGCACAATGAGTGGATTCAGGTACGATGATTCTAACTGAAATAAGTCACACAGAAAAAGAAACATCATAAGATATCAGTAATACACGGAATGTAAACTTGGCTACACAGGAACTGAATTACAGAACAGAACAGGGTCTCAAATTTAGAAAACCAACTTATGCTTGTTTAAGGGTAAAGGTGAGTTGGGGTGCTGCATAAAACCAGAGATTGAAATGAGCACAGATAAAGTTCCTTAAGCCAAATATGGAATAGACAAGAGCTACTCCTTGCTCAACGAAATGGACTCAACACCGCATATTAAACGCCTAAGAATGTACCTGACTCTTAAGTATCTTAAAACCTATGGATTGCTATGTCTCCGAAAGAGAATCAAGCATGTGTACAGGGACATAAACGCAGCAGTGATAGGATTGGAGAGGTTCGGTGAGCAAATGAAGACCCTTTGAAGTCATATTGCATGGTACCCATGCCACGGGTTTCAACTACCCAGGTTTAAGGTATTCTTCCTTCAGCTAAAACATGCATGTGGAACCTAGAGTATGATCAACCATGTGATCGGGAGACGTGTTCAAATATGTCTCAGTTTTCGTACCCTGGTACTCGGGTGCAACATTCCAGACGCTTTACTAACACTCTCCCGACTTGGAGAGTCAGTCCCTTTAACCTCCTGTTTGGCCCAGTTTGCAATTTCTGCGGAAGATGAACAGGAATAGCGAGAACCAATGAGAGACTAGCTGGAGGTGTCTGGACGGGCAAATTTAACTCTCATTTCCCACCAGGAAGAGGAAATAACCAAAGGCTCAGCGTGCCGTGCCGGAACCAGATTAGGGCCTGAAGCCATCCTGCGGTGTTGCGGCCAGCTCACAAGAAAGCGAGTTGAAGAAAGGAGCTCAGGGGCACTGTAATTCACAAACCTGCAGAGTTATAAATGACAGCTATCGTCCAAAAATATACTGAAGTAAGGCTGCCAAGAGGACTTGAAAGCGGGGCAGAATTGCAGGAAACCGATTTCAGGAGGTAGACTGGAATTGCATTGAAAGCATAGGAAAAGAGGCAGAACGTCCACAATGATGCACTTGGCCAAAAAGGGCGTACGCGTTTTTTCCTGAATATATTCAGGAAAAAACGCGTACGCCCTTTTTGGCCAACCAAGCAAGCTTGCAAAGGAAATCTGCACTACAATGAAGTCTCACTTCCCCCCGGTCAAAAGGGCCATCTGAAAAAAGTGTAAAATCCAGAAAGGCAGGACAGGCCATGGAGAACTGGGAGCCTTGTTATGCTGATGGGCGGGATGTAAACTGCCAACAGACACTCGGGAGAAGTGTATGGTGTTTCCTGAAACATCTAAAAAACAAAGCAACAGAGCCTAGGGCACTTCCACTTATGGTCCTATAGCTTAGGGAAATTAAAATCAAAAAGACACGGCCACCCCAATGTTTGGGACGCCTCTGTTTACAAGAACCTCGTTTACCGTACAAGTTCAATATCACAGAAAGTGAAAAATGGATAAAGAACTTGTGGTACTTACGTACAATGCAGTATCACTCAGCAGTGAAATCTATGTCATCAGGCCCGTAGCAGCACAATGAGTGGATTCAGGTACGATGATTCTAACTGAAATAAGTCACACAGAAAAAGAAACATCATAAGATATCAGTAATACACGGAATGTAAACTTGGCTACACAGGAACTGAATTACAGAACAGAACAGGGTCTCAAATTTAGAAAACCAACTTATGCTTGTTTAAGGGTAAAGGTGAGTTGGGGTGCTGCATAAAACCAGAGATTGAAATGAGCACAGATAAAGTTCCTTAAGCCAAATATGGAATAGACAAGAGCTACTCCTTGCTCAACGAAATGGACTCAACACCGCATATTAAACGCCTAAGAATGTACCTGACTCTTAAGTATCTTAAAACCTATGGATTGCTATGTCTCCGAAAGAGAATCAAGCATGTGTACAGGGACATAAACGCAGCAGTGATAGGATTGGAGAGGTTCGGTGAGCAAATGAAGACCCTTTGAAGTCATATTGCATGGTACCCATGCCACGGGTTTCAACTACCCAGGTTTAAGGTATTCTTCCTTCAGCTAAAACATGCATGTGGAACCTAGAGTATGATCAACCATGTGATCGGGAGACGTGTTCAAATATGTCTCAGTTTTCGTACCCTGGTACTCGGGTGCAACATTCCAGACGCTTTACTAACACTCTCCCGACTTGGAGAGTCAGTCCCTTTAACCTCCTGTTTGGCCCAGTTTGCAATTTCTGCGGAAGATGAACAGGAATAGCGAGAACCAATGAGAGACTAGCTGGAGGTGTCTGGACGGGCAAATTTAACTCTCATTTCCCACCAGGAAGAGGAAATAACCAAAGGCTCAGCGTGCCGTGCCGGAACCAGATTAGGGCCTGAAGCCATCCTGCGGTGTTGCGGCCAGCTCACAAGAAAGCGAGTTGAAGAAAGGAGCTCAGGGGCACTGTAATTCACAAACCTGCAGAGTTATAAATGACAGCTATCGTCCAAAAATATACTGAAGTAAGGCTGCCAAGAGGACTTGAAAGCGGGGCAGAATTGCAGGAAACCGATTTCAGGAGGTAGACTGGAATTGCATTGAAAGCATAGGAAAAGAGGCAGAACGTCCACAATGATGCACTTGGCCAAAAAGGGCGTATGCGTTTTTTCCTGAATATATTCAGGAAAAAACGCATACGCCCTTTTTGGCCAACCAAGCAAGCTTGCAAAGGAAATCTGCACTACAATGAAGTCTCACTTCCCCCCGGTCAAAAGGGCCATCTGAAAAAAGTGTAAAATCCAGAAAGGCAGGACAGGCCATGGAGAACTGGGAGCCTTGTTATGCTGATGGGCGGGATGTAAACTGCCAACAGACACTCGGGAGAAGTGTATGGTGTTTCCTGAAACATCTAAAAAACAAAGCAACAGAGCCTAGGGCACTTCCACTTATGGTCCTATAGCTTAGGGAAATTAAAATCAAAAAGACACGGCCACCCCAATGTTTGGGACGCCTCTGTTTACAAGAACCTCGTTTACCGTACAAGTTCAATATCACAGAAAGTGAAAAATGGATAAAGAACTTGTGGTACTTACGTACAATGCAGTATCACTCAGCAGTGAAATCTATGTCATCAGGCCCGTAGCAGCACAATGAGTGGATTCAGGTACGATGATTCTAACTGAAATAAGTCACACAGAAAAAGAAACATCATAAGATATCAGTAATACACGGAATGTAAACTTGGCTACACAGGAACTGAATTACAGAACAGAACAGGGTCTCAAATTTAGAAAACCAACTTATGCTTGTTTAAGGGTAAAGGTGAGTTGGGGTGCTGCATAAAACCAGAGATTGAAATGAGCACAGATAAAGTTCCTTAAGCCAAATATGGAATAGACAAGAGCTACTCCTTGCTCAACGAAATGGACTCAACACCGCATATTAAACGCCTAAGAATGTACCTGACTCTTAAGTATCTTAAAACCTATGGATTGCTATGTCTCCGAAAGAGAATCAAGCATGTGTACAGGGACATAAACGCAGCAGTGATAGGATTGGAGAGGTTCGGTGAGCAAATGAAGACCCTTTGAAGTCATATTGCATGGTACCCATGCCACGGGTTTCAACTACCCAGGTTTAAGGTATTCTTCCTTCAGCTAAAACATGCATGTGGAACCTAGAGTATGATCAACCATGTGATCGGGAGACGTGTTCAAATATGTCTCAGTTTTCGTACCCTGGTACTCGGGTGCAACATTCCAGACGCTTTACTAACACTCTCCCGACTTGGAGAGTCAGTCCCTTTAACCTCCTGTTTGGCCCAGTTTGCAATTTCTGCGGAAGATGAACAGGAATAGCGAGAACCAATGAGAGACTAGCTGGAGGTGTCTGGACGGGCAAATTTAACTCTCATTTCCCACCAGGAAGAGGAAATAACCAAAGGCTCAGCGTGCCGTGCCGGAACCAGATTAGGGCCTGAAGCCATCCTGCGGTGTTGCGGCCAGCTCACAAGAAAACGAGTTGAAGAAAGGAGCTCAGGGGCACTGTAATTCACAAACCTGCAGAGTTATAAATGACAGCTATCGTCCAAAAATATACTGAAGTAAGGCTGCCAAGAGGACTTGAAAGCGGGGCAGAATTGCAGGAAACCGATTTCAGGAGGTAGACTGGAATTGCATTGAAAGCATAGGAAAAGAGGCAGAACGTCCACAATGATGCACTTGGCCAAAAAGGGCGTATGCGTTTTTTCCTGAATATATTCAGGAAAAAACGCATACGCCCTTTTTGGCCAACCAAGCAAGCTTGCAAAGGAAATCTGCACTACAATGAAGTCTCACTTCCCCCCGGTCAAAAGGGCCATCTGAAAAAAGTGTAAAATCCAGAAAGGCAGGACAGGCCATGGAGAACTGGGAGCCTTGTTATGCTGATGGGCGGGATGTAAACTGCCAACAGACACTCGGGAGAAGTGTATGGTGTTTCCTGAAACATCTAAAAAACAAAGCAACAGAGCCTAGGGCACTTCCACTTATGGTCCTATAGCTTAGGGAAATTAAAATCAAAAAGACACAGCCACCCCAATGTTTGGGACGCCTCTGTTTACAAGAACCTCGTTTACCGTACAAGTTCAATATCACAGAAAGTGAAAAATGGATAAAGAACTTGTGGTACTTACGTACAATGCAGTATCACTCAGCAGTGAAATCTATGTCATCAGGCCCGTAGCAGCACAATGAGTGGATTCAGGTACGATGATTCTAACTGAAATAAGTCACACAGAAAAAGAAACATCATAAGATATCAGTAATACACGGAATGTAAACTTGGCTACACAGGAACTGAATTACAGAACAGAACAGTGTCTCAAATTTAGAAAACCAACTTATGCTTGTTTAAGGGTAAAGGTGAGTTGGGGTGCTGCATAAAACCAGAGATTGAAATGAGCACAGATAAAGTTCCTTAAGCCAAATATGGAATAGACAAGAGCTACTCCTTGCTCAACGAAATGGACTCAACACCGCATATTAAACGCCTAAGAATGTACCTGACTCTTAAGTATCTTAAAACCTATGGATTGCTATGTCTCCGAAAGAGAATCAAGCATGTGTACAGGGACATAAACGCAGCAGTGATAGGATTGGAGAGGTTCGGTGAGCAAATGAAGACCCTTTGAAGTCATATTGCATGGTACCCATGCCACGGGTTTCAACTACCCAGGTTTAAGGTATTCTTCCTTCAGCTAAAACATGCATGTGGAACCTAGAGTATGATCAACCATGTGATCGGGAGACGTGTTCAAATATGTCTCAGTTTTCGTACCCTGGTACTCGGGTGCAACATTCCAGACGCTTTACTAACACTCTCCCGACTTGGAGAGTCAGTCCCTTTAACCTCCTGTTTGGCCCAGTTTGCAATTTCTGCGGAAGATGAACAGGAATAGCGAGAACCAATGAGAGACTAGCTGGAGGTGTCTGGACGGGCAAATTTAACTCTCATTTCCCACCAGGAAGAGGAAATAACCAAAGGCTCAGCGTGCCGTGCCGGAACCAGATTAGGGCCTGAAGCCATCCTGCGGTGTTGCGGCCAGCTCACAAGAAAGCGAGTTGAAGAAAGGAGCTCAGGGGCACTGTAATTCACAAACCTGCAGAGTTATAAATGACAGCTATCGTCCAAAAATATACTGAAGTAAGGCTGCCAAGAGGACTTGAAAGCGGGGCAGAATTGCAGGAAACCGATTTCAGGAGGTAGACTGGAATTGCATTGAAAGCATAGGAAAAGAGGCAGAACGTCCACAATGATGCACTTGGCCAAAAAGGGCGTATGCGTTTTTTCCTGAATATATTCAGGAAAAAACGCATACGCCCTTTTTGGCCAACCAAGCAAGCTTGCAAAGGAAATCTGCACTACAATGAAGTCTCACTTCCCCCCGGTCAAAAGGGCCATCTGAAAAAAGTGTAAAATCCAGAAAGGCAGGACAGGCCATGGAGAACTGGGAGCCTTGTTATGCTGATGGGCGGGATGTAAACTGCCAACAGACACTCGGGAGAAGTGTATGGTGTTTCCTGAAACATCTAAAAAACAAAGCAACAGAGCCTAGGGCACTTCCACTTATGGTCCTATAGCTTAGGGAAATTAAAATCAAAAAGACACAGCCACCCCAATGTTTGGGACGCCTCTGTTTACAAGAACCTCGTTTACCGTACAAGTTCAATATCACAGAAAGTGAAAAATGGATAAAGAACTTGTGGTACTTACGTACAATGCAGTATCACTCAGCAGTGAAATCTATGTCATCAGGCCCGTAGCAGCACAATGAGTGGATTCAGGTACGATGATTCTAACTGAAATAAGTCACACAGAAAAAGAAACATCATAAGATATCAGTAATACACGGAATGTAAACTTGGCTACACAGGAACTGAATTACAGAACAGAACAGGGTCTCAAATTTAGAAAACCAACTTATGCTTGTTTAAGGGTAAAGGTGAGTTGGGGTGCTGCATAAAACCAGAGATTGAAATGAGCACAGATAAAGTTCCTTAAGCCAAATATGGAATAGACAAGAGCTACTCCTTGCTCAACGAAATGGACTCAACACCGCATATTAAACGCCTAAGAATGTACCTGACTCTTAAGTATCTTAAAACCTATGGATTGCTATGTCTCCGAAAGAGAATCAAGCATGTGTACAGGGACATAAACGCAGCAGTGATAGGATTGGAGAGGTTCGGTGAGCAAATGAAGACCCTTTGAAGTCATATTGCATGGTACCCATGCCACGGGTTTCAACTACCCAGGTTTAAGGTATTCTTCCTTCAGCTAAAACATGCATGTGGAACCTAGAGTATGATCAACCATGTGATCGGGAGACGTGTTCAAATATGTCTCAGTTTTCGTACCCTGGTACTCGGGTGCAACATTCCAGACGCTTTACTAACACTCTCCCGACTTGGAGAGTCAGTCCCTTTAACCTCCTGTTTGGCCCAGTTTGCAATTTCTGCGGAAGATGAACAGGAATAGCGAGAACCAATGAGAGACTAGCTGGAGGTGTCTGGACGGGCAAATTTAACTCTCATTTCCCACCAGGAAGAGGAAATAACCAAAGGCTCAGCGTGCCGTGCCGGAACCAGATTAGGGCCTGAAGCCATCCTGCGGTGTTGCGGCCAGCTCACAAGAAAGCGAGTTGAAGAAAGGAGCTCAGGGGCACTGTAATTCACAAACCTGCAGAGTTATAAATGACAGCTATCGTCCAAAAATATACTGAAGTAAGGCTGCCAAGAGGACTTGAAAGCGGGGCAGAATTGCAGGAAACCGATTTCAGGAGGTAGACTGGAATTGCATTGAAAGCATAGGAAAAGAGGCAGAACGTCCACAATGATGCACTTGGCCAAAAAGGGCGTATGCGTTTTTTCCTGAATATATTCAGGAAAAAACGCATACGCCCTTTTTGGCCAACCAAGCAAGCTTGCAAAGGAAATCTGCACTACAATGAAGTCTCACTTCCCCCCGGTCAAAAGGGCCATCTGAAAAAAGTGTAAAATCCAGAAAGGCAGGACAGGCCATGGAGAACTGGGAGCCTTGTTATGCTGATGGGCGGGATGTAAACTGCCAACAGACACTCGGGAGAAGTGTATGGTGTTTCCTGAAACATCTAAAAAACAAAGCAACAGAGCCTAGGGCACTTCCACTTATGGTCCTATAGCTTAGGGAAATTAAAATCAAAAAGACACAGCCACCCCAATGTTTGGGACGCCTCTGTTTACAAGAACCTCGTTTACCGTACAAGTTCAATATCACAGAAAGTGAAAAATGGATAAAGAACTTGTGGTACTTACGTACAATGCAGTATCACTCAGCAGTGAAATCTATGTCATCAGGCCCGTAGCAGCACAATGAGTGGATTCAGGTACGATGATTCTAACTGAAATAAGTCACACAGAAAAAGAAACATCATAAGATATCAGTAATACACGGAATGTAAACTTGGCTACACAGGAACTGAATTACAGAACAGAACAGGGTCTCAAATTTAGAAAACCAACTTATGCTTGTTTAAGGGTAAAGGTGAGTTGGGGTGCTGCATAAAACCAGAGATTGAAATGAGCACAGATAAAGTTCCTTAAGCCAAATATGGAATAGACAAGAGCTACTCCTTGCTCAACGAAATGGACTCAACACCGCATATTAAACGCCTAAGAATGTACCTGACTCTTAAGTATCTTAAAACCTATGGATTGCTATGTCTCCGAAAGAGAATCAAGCATGTGTACAGGGACATAAACGCAGCAGTGATAGGATTGGAGAGGTTCGGTGAGCAAATGAAGACCCTTTGAAGTCATATTGCATGGTACCCATGCCACGGGTTTCAACTACCCAGGTTTAAGGTATTCTTCCTTCAGCTAAAACATGCATGTGGAACCTAGAGTATGATCAACCATGTGATCGGGAGACGTGTTCAAATATGTCTCAGTTTTCGTACCCTGGTACTCGGGTGCAACATTCCAGACGCTTTACTAACACTCTCCCGACTTGGAGAGTCAGTCCCTTTAACCTCCTGTTTGGCCCAGTTTGCAATTTCTGCGGAAGATGAACAGGAATAGCGAGAACCAATGAGAGACTAGCTGGAGGTGTCTGGACGGGCAAATTTAACTCTCATTTCCCACCAGGAAGAGGAAATAACCAAAGGCTCAGCGTGCCGTGCCGGAACCAGATTAGGGCCTGAAGCCATCCTGCGGTGTTGCGGCCAGCTCACAAGAAAGCGAGTTGAAGAAAGGAGCTCAGGGGCACTGTAATTCACAAACCTGCAGAGTTATAAATGACAGCTATCGTCCAAAAATATACTGAAGTAAGGCTGCCAAGAGGACTTGAAAGCGGGGCAGAATTGCAGGAAACCGATTTCAGGAGGTAGACTGGAATTGCATTGAAAGCATAGGAAAAGAGGCAGAACGTCCACAATGATGCACTTGGCCAAAAAGGGCGTATGCGTTTTTTCCTGAATATATTCAGGAAAAAACGCATACGCCCTTTTTGGCCAACCAAGCAAGCTTGCAAAGGAAATCTGCACTACAATGAAGTCTCACTTCCCCCCGGTCAAAAGGGCCATCTGAAAAAAGTGTAAAATCCAGAAAGGCAGGACAGGCCATGGAGAACTGGGAGCCTTGTTATGCTGATGGGCGGGATGTAAACTGCCAACAGACACTCGGGAGAAGTGTATGGTGTTTCCTGAAACATCTAAAAAACAAAGCAACAGAGCCTAGGGCACTTCCACTTATGGTCCTATAGCTTAGGGAAATTAAAATCAAAAAGACACAGCCACCCCAATGTTTGGGACGCCTCTGTTTACAAGAACCTCGTTTACCGTACAAGTTCAATATCACAGAAAGTGAAAAATGGATAAAGAACTTGTGGTACTTACGTACAATGCAGTATCACTCAGCAGTGAAATCTATGTCATCAGGCCCGTAGCAGCACAATGAGTGGATTCAGGTACGATGATTCTAACTGAAATAAGTCACACAGAAAAAGAAACATCATAAGATATCAGTAATACACGGAATGTAAACTTGGCTACACAGGAACTGAATTACAGAACAGAACAGGGTCTCAAATTTAGAAAACCAACTTATGCTTGTTTAAGGGTAAAGGTGAGTTGGGGTGCTGCATAAAACCAGAGATTGAAATGAGCACAGATAAAGTTCCTTAAGCCAAATATGGAATAGACAAGAGCTACTCCTTGCTCAACGAAATGGACTCAACACCGCATATTAAACGCCTAAGAATGTACCTGACTCTTAAGTATCTTAAAACCTATGGATTGCTATGTCTCCGAAAGAGAATCAAGCATGTGTACAGGGACATAAACGCAGCAGTGATAGGATTGGAGAGGTTCGGTGAGCAAATGAAGACCCTTTGAAGTCATATTGCATGGTACCCATGCCACGGGTTTCAACTACCCAGGTTTAAGGTATTCTTCCTTCAGCTAAAACATGCATGTGGAACCTAGAGTATGATCAACCATGTGATCGGGAGACGTGTTCAAATATGTCTCAGTTTTCGTACCCTGGTACTCGGGTGCAACATTCCAGACGCTTTACTAACACTCTCCCGACTTGGAGAGTCAGTCCCTTTAACCTCCTGTTTGGCCCAGTTTGCAATTTCTGCGGAAGATGAACAGGAATAGCGAGAACCAATGAGAGACTAGCTGGAGGTGTCTGGACGGGCAAATTTAACTCTCATTTCCCACCAGGAAGAGGAAATAACCAAAGGCTCAGCGTGCCGTGCCGGAACAAGATTAGGGCCTGAAGCCATCCTGCGGTGTTGCGGCCAGCTCACAAGAAAGCGAGTTGAAGAAAGGAGCTCAGGGGCACTGTAATTCACAAACCTGCAGAGTTATAAATGACAGCTATCGTCCAAAAATATACTGAAGTAAGGCTGCCAAGAGGACTTGAAAGCGGGGCAGAATTGCAGGAAACCGATTTCAGGAGGTAGACTGGAATTGCATTGAAAGCATAGGAAAAGAGGCAGAACGTCCACAATGATGCACTTGGCCAAAAAGGGCGTATGCGTTTTTTCCTGAATATATTCAGGAAAAAACGCATACGCCCTTTTTGGCCAACCAAGCAAGCTTGCAAAGGAAATCTGCACTACAATGAAGTCTCACTTCCCCCCGGTCAAAAGGGCCATCTGAAAAAGTGTAAAATCCAGAAAGGCAGGACAGGCCATGGAGAACTGGGAGCCTTGTTATGCTGATGGGCGGGATGTAAACTGCCAACAGACACTCGGGAGAAGTGTATGGTGTTTCCTGAAACATCTAAAAAACAAAGCAACAGAGCCTAGGGCACTTCCACTTATGGTCCTATAGCTTAGGGAAATTAAAATCAAAAAGACACAGCCACCCCAATGTTTGGGACGCCTCTGTTTACAAGAACCTCGTTTACCGTACAAGTTCAATATCACAGAAAGTGAAAAATGGATAAAGAACTTGTGGTACTTACGTACAATGCAGTATCACTCAGCAGTGAAATCTATGTCATCAGGCCCGTAGCAGCACAATGAGTGGATTCAGGTACGATGATTCTAACTGAAATAAGTCACACAGAAAAAGAAACATCATAAGATATCAGTAATACACGGAATGTAAACTTGGCTACACAGGAACTGAATTACAGAACAGAACAGGGTCTCAAATTTAGAAAACCAACTTATGCTTGTTTAAGGGTAAAGGTGAGTTGGGGTGCTGCATAAAACCAGAGATTGAAATGAGCACAGATAAAGTTCCTTAAGCCAAATATGGAATAGACAAGAGCTACTCCTTGCTCAACGAAATGGACTCAACACCGCATATTAAATGCCTAAGAATGTACCTGACTCTTAAGTATCTTAAAACCTATGGATTGCTATGTCTCCGAAAGAGAATCAAGCATGTGTACAGGGACATAAACGCAGCAGTGATAGGATTGGAGAGGTTCGGTGAGCAAATGAAGACCCTTTGAAGTCATATTGCATGGTACCCATGCCACGGGTTTCAACTACCCAGGTTTAAGGTATTCTTCCTTCAGCTAAAACATGCATGTGGAACCTAGAGTATGATCAACCATGTGATCGGGAGACGTGTTCAAATATGTCTCAGTTTTCGTACCCTGGTACTCGGGTGCAACATTCCAGACGCTTTACTAACACTCTCCCGACTTGGAGAGTCAGTCCCTTTAACCTCCTGTTTGGCCCAGTTTGCAATTTCTGCGGAAGATGAACAGGAATAGCGAGAACCAATGAGAGACTAGCTGGAGGTGTCTGGACGGGCAAATTTAACTCTCATTTCCCACCAGGAAGAGGAAATAACCAAAGGCTCAGCGTGCCGTGCCGGAACCAGATTAGGGCCTGAAGCCATCCTGCGGTGTTGCGGCCAGCTCAAAAGAAAGCGAGTTGAAGAAAGGAGCTCAGGGGCACTGTAATTCACAAACCTGCAGAGTTATAAATGACAGCTATCGTCCAAAAATATACTGAAGTAAGGCTGCCAAGAGGACTTGAAAGCGGGGCAGAATTGCAGGAAACCGATTTCAGGAGGTAGACTGGAATTGCATTGAAAGCATAGGAAAAGAGGCAGAACGTCCACAATGATGCACTTGGCCAAAAAGGGCGTATGCGTTTTTTCCTGAATATATTCAGGAAAAAACGCATACGCCCTTTTTGGCCAACCAAGCAAGCTTGCAAAGGAAATCTGCACTACAATGAAGTCTCACTTCCCCCCGGTCAAAAGGGCCATCTGAAAAAAGTGTAAAATCCAGAAAGGCAGGACAGGCCATGGAGAACTGGGAGCCTTGTTATGCTGATGGCCGGGATGTAAACTGCCAACAGACACTCGGGAGAAGTGTATGGTGTTTCCTGAAACATCTAAAAAACAAAGCAACAGAGCCTAGGGCACTTCCACTTATGGTCCTATAGCTTAGGGAAATTAAAATCAAAAAGACACAGCCACCCCAATGTTTGGGACGCCTCTGTTTACAAGAACCTCGTTTACCGTACAAGTTCAATATCACAGAAAGTGAAAAATGGATAAAGAACTTGTGGTACTTACGTACAATGCAGTATCACTCAGCAGTGAAATCTATGTCATCAGGCCCGTAGCAGCACAATGAGTGGATTCAGGTACGATGATTCTAACTGAAATAAGTCACACAGAAAAAGAAACATCATAAGATATCAGTAATACACGGAATGTAAACTTGGCTACACAGGAACTGAATTACAGAACAGAACAGGGTCTCAAATTTAGAAAACCAACTTATGCTTGTTTAAGGGTAAAGGTGAGTTGGGGTGCTGCATAAAACCAGAGATTGAAATGAGCACAGATAAAGTTCCTTAAGCCAAATATGGAATAGACAAGAGCTACTCCTTGCTCAACGAAATGGACTCAACACCGCATATTAAACGCCTAAGAATGTACCTGACTCTTAAGTATCTTAAAACCTATGGATTGCTATGTCTCCGAAAGAGAATCAAGCATGTGTACAGGGACATAAACGCAGCAGTGATAGGATTGGAGAGGTTCGGTGAGCAAATGAAGACCCTTTGAAGTCATATTGCATGGTACCCATTCCACGGGTTTCAACTACCCAGGTTTAAGGTATTCTTCCTTCAGCTAAAACATGCATGTGGAACCTAGAGTATGATCAACCATGTGATCGGGAGACGTGTTCAAATATGTCTCAGTTTTCGTACCCTGGTACTCGGGTGCAACATTCCAGACGCTTTACTAAC
>NW_027207952.1:0-44687 GCF_963455315.2 Globicephala melas | reverse complement strand
CACACACCCACACACACAGCCACACATATGCACGGCTCACTGTATCTCAATGTACATCTTATACCGGAACACACACACACACACACACACACACATACACGGCCACATACCACACTGTGACTCAAAGTTCAGAATATACCAGCATGCACACATGAAAACAGCTCATTCACACTCAGTGCATGGCTTATACCATCATGAAACACACACGTGTATCACTATGTGTCAATGCATAAACTATACCAGCATTCACACACACAAACATGGCCATGACTCAGTTCACAGATTTTACAAGCACACACACACACATGGCTCACTGTCACCCAATAACCAGCCTACGCCAGGACAGACACACAAACACACCTCACTGTGAATGAATGCACAGCCTATACCAGTACAGAAACATACACAAACACACAAGGCACACTGTGACTAATAGCCAGCCTTTAGATGCAGACACATGCACACTCCCACAAACACACTTCACTGTGACACAATGCTCAGCCTGTAGCACAACACACAGACACACATACCCCCAGATGACTGTGAAAAATGCAAAGCATACACCAGCACACACCCACACACACAGTTCAATGTGAATCAATGCACAGCTTATAAAATCACACACAAATGCACACACACACACGGCTAACTGTGACAGAATGCACAGAATGGAACAGCACACACACACACAATCACACACACACCTCACTGTGATTCAATGTGCAGCCTCTACAAGAGCACTCACACATACACATGGCTCACTGTGACTGAATGCGCAGCCTATACCAGCACACACACGAAAACACACAGCTCACTGTGATTCAATGCCCAGCCTATACTTGCACACACACGTACACTTACACACACACCTCACTGTGACTCAATGCTCAGCCTATACCAGCCCAGAGGTATTCACAAACACACACAGAGCTCACTGTGACTCAATGCACATTAACTTGAAGCAAACAACACACACACACACACACACACACACATGGTTCTCTGTGACTCAGTTCACAGTCTATACTAGCATCACACCCACACTCACAGCTCACTGTGACTTACTGCACCACCTATATAGGCACACACATACACACAAAGCCACAGACACCTACGGCTCACTGTAACTCGGTGTACATCTTGTACTGGCAAAACAAACTCACAGCCAAACTGTGACTCAATGCTCAAACTATATCAGCACATGCACACACAAACAGCTCACTGTGAATCAATTGACAGCCTATACCATCACAAACACATAAACAGCTCACTATGAGTCAATGCATAGCCTATGTCTGCATGCATACACACACACACACACACACACACACATGGCCGTGACTCAGTTCACAGTCTATACCAGCACATAATCACACATGGCTTACTGTGACAAAACACGCAACCGAACACAGCACATGTGGACACACACACACCCAGAGACACACATGACTCACTGTGACTCAATGCACTGTCCATATTTGCACAGACACACACAGATGGCTCACTGGGACCCTGTGCACAGCTTATACCAACAAACCCTCACAGACACTAACGGAGCACTGTGACTCAATGCATAGCCTATATCAACAGGCATACACACACACACAAAAATACGGCAATGTGACTCAGTGCACAGCTTATAACAGAACACATGCATGCACACACACAAAAACAAACATGGCTCACTGATACTCAATCCACAGTCTCTAACAGCACACACACACTCACACTCAAACCTCACTGTGTCTGAATACACACTCACACAGACACTGACACACATGTCACTGTGACTCAATGCACAGCCTATCTCAGCACACACACACAGACATACAAAGCTGAGACTCAATGCCCAGTGTACACCTGAACAGACACACACACCTCACTGTGACTCAATGCACAGCCTATACCAGCACACAAACACACACATGCACACACACACACGGCTCACTGTGACTCAATGCCCAGCATAAACCTGAAAAGACACACACTATCAGACACAAACATCACTGGTTCTCATTGCGTGGCTTTTACCACTGCACATAAACACAAACTCACACACACACCTCACTGTGACTCAATGTCCAGCCTATATGTTCACACACATGCACACTCACACACACACAGCTCACAGTGAATCAATGCAAAACATATAGCCACACAACATGCACAACCACACATTAACTCAATGTGAATCAATGCATAGCCTATACCAGCACACATGCATGCACACACACAGACTCAATGCACAGTCTATAGAGTGACACACAGAAACACATAGCTCAGTGTTACACAATGCCCAGCCTCTAGCAGCACACACACACACACACAGCCACACACATGCACGGCTCACTGTATCTCAATGTACATCTCATACCAGAACACACACACACACACACACAGCTCATTGTGAAACAATGCAAAATGTATACCAGCAGACATCCACACACCCACACTCACAGTTCAATGTGAATCAAGGCACAGCCTATAAAAGCACACATGCATGCACACACACACACAGCAAACTGTGACTGAATGCCCAGTATGTAACAGCACACACACACTCATACACACCTCACTGTTAACCAGTGTGCAGCTTCTACAAGCACACTCACATACACACACAGCTCACTGTAACTGAATGTGCAGCCTATATCAGCACACACACAAACACACACAGCTCACTGTGCTTCAATGTCCAGCCTATACTTGCACACACATGAACACTCACACACACACAACACTGTGACTCAATTCTCAGCCTATGCCAGCCCAGAGGTATTCAAAAACACACACAGAGCTACTGTGACTCAATGCACATTACCTAACAGCACACACACACACACAAACATACACTGCTCATTGGACTCAATGCACTGTCTAAACAAGCACACACACACACAAACACACACACACATATGACTCACTGACTCAATGCACAACCTGTACTGGCACACACACAAGGTTTACTGTGACTCAATGCAGAGTCTACACCAACATACAAACACATGGCTCACTGTGACTCAATGTAATGCCTATGCCAGCACACACACACAGAGACACATGCATGGCTCTCTCTGATTCAATGCATGTACTATACCATCACAAACACACACACACACACACACGCACAGTCACTGTGACACAATGAAGACCCTATACCACAACACCCATGCAAAGACACATATGCACGGCTCTTTGTGACTCTATGCACACCCTATACTATCACATACACACATTCACACATGGCTCATTGTGAATCAGTGCACAGTCTGTAGTTCCAGGTATACACACACAAACACACACCTCAGTGACTCAATGCCAAACCCATACCATCACACACATACACACACAGCTCAGTGTGAATCAGTGTACAGTCTTCAGCTCCATGTACATACACACACAACACACCTTAGTGAATCAATGCAGAGACGATACCAGCATACACACACACATACACACACCTGAGACTCAATGCTCTGCCTATTGCAGCACACACAAACACACACGCACACACACGCCTCACTGTGGTTCAATACCAGCCTGTACCTGCACACACTCACACTCTCACACACACCGCCGTGTGACTCAATGCAGTTTATACCAACACACAGACACACAGGCACACACAAACACCTGTCTGAGACTCAATGCCAAGCCCATACAAGTAAACAGACACACACAACAATGGCTCACTGAGACTCAATGAACAGTGTATAGTAGCACATACAAACACATGGCTCAATGTGAGTCAATGCATAGCCTATACCCGCACACACACACACAGAAACACACCTTAATATGGCTCAGTGTACAGCCTATAGCAGTACACACACACATCTTACTGTGACTCATGCAGACTCTACAGCACCAAATACACAAACACTAACACAGGGCTGGGATTCTATGCACAGTCCATACCAGCAAAGGCACACACACCACACCACACTGTGACTCAATGTTCAGATTATACCAGCACACACACACGACTCACTGTGTCCTAGTGCACAGAATATAACATCACACACACACCCCACACTGTGACTCAATGCACAGCCTGTACCTACACATACACACACACACACTTCACTGTGACAAAATATGCAGCCTATACCAGCACACACACACACACACCCTCAATGTTACACAATGGTCAGCCTATATCAGAACACGCAGACACACACACACATCACTCTGACTCACTGCACATCCTATACCAGTGCACTCACACACACACACACATGGCTGACTGTGAATCAATGCACACTCTATACCAGGACACACACACACACACACACAAGGCTCCCTGTGACTCAGTGCACAGGATATGCTAGCAGACATACACACACAGAGAAGCACATACGGCAAACTGTGAGTCAATCCACAGCCCATACCTCCACACACGCACATATACTGACACTCAAAAACACAGCTCAGTGTGATTCAATGCAAATCCTATGCCAGAAAGTGCACACACACAGACACAAACCTCCCTATGAATCAGTGCATAGCATATAACATCACACACATACACCTCACTGTGACTCAATGTGCTGCCTCTACCTGCACACACACACACACAAAACTCAATATGACTCAATGAGCAGGCTGTACCAGCACACATATACACACATGTGCACACAGATCTCAGTGTGCCTCAATTGTCAGCCTATACCAGAACACACAGACACACACACCTCCCACTCTGACTCAATGCACAACCTATACCAGCGTGCACACACACTCACATGGCACAGTGAATCAAGGCACAATTTTACCAGCACATGCACACACACCTCAGAGTGATTCAAAGCTCAGCCTATACCAGCAAACACACACACACAAACACAGACATGCACAGATGCAGGCCTCACTGTGACTCAATGCACAGCCTATACCAGTACACACACACACACACCAACACGCACTCACACATGGCTCACTGGTACTCAATAAATCGCCTATACCAGCACACACACACACAGCGCACTGTGACTCAATGCAGTCTGTATAACCACACACTCACACACACACCCATGAGTCAATAAAGCCCATACTAGCACAATAAAGCCCATACCAGCACACAAACTCACATGCACACACACACACACGAGACTGTGACTGAAAACGCTTCCTGTACCAGCACACACACACACAAACACCTCACTGTGACTCAATGCACAGCCTATATGAGCGCACACATACACACACAGCTCACAGTGACTCAATACAGAGTCTATACCAGCTCACACACAGACACACAGCCCACTCTGTCTCAATTGTCATCTAGTGCCAGCACACACACACACACACAAACACACAAACACACACAGCCGTTCAGGTCAAAGTGGATAAAACCACAGTCCACACCATCACAGCACACACACACCGCACTACTCACTGTGACTCAATGCACAGTCTACACCAGCAAATACACACATACACAAACAACTCCCACACATTCAACTGTGACTCAGTGCTCTGACTATACCAGCTCCCCACACACACATGGTTCACTGTGACTCAGTGCACAGCAAATAACTGTACACACACAGACCTACACACAGATATGGCTCAGTTTGACCTAACGAACAGTCTGTAGCACCACATACACACATGCACACCTCAGTGACTCAATGTTCAGCCTGTACCATCACACACACACACAAGCATACACAAATACACATACACACACTAATACGGCTCGCTGTGATTCAATACACAGCCTATAACACCACACAGAGACACCCATCACTGTGACTCGAACTGCAGCTTGTACCTGCACATACACACACAAAGTCCCACCTTCTGTGACTCAATTCACAGCCTACTGCAGCATACACACAGAAAAACAACCATCACTGTGATTCAATGCACCGCCTATACCACCATACACACAGGGCTCACTGTGAATCAATACACAACCTATACAAGAACACACAAACACTCACTCACACGTATCTGACTGTGACTCAGTGAACCACCTATAGCAGCACGCACACTCACACACAAACATACACGGCTCATTGGACTCAATGCATTGTCTATACCAGCACACACACACACACGCACACACACATATGACTCACTGACTCAATGCACAGCCTGTACTGGCACACACAAAAGGCTTACTGTGACTCAATGCAGAGTCTACACCAGCATACAAACACATGGCTCACTGTGACTCAATGTAATGCCTATGCCAACACACACACACAGAGACACATGCATGGCTCTCTCTGATTCAATGCACGTACTATACCATCACAAACACACACACACACACACGGACAGTCACTGTGACACAATGCACAGCCTATACCACAACACCTATGCAAAGACACATATGCACGGCTCTTTGTGAGTCTATGCACACCCTATACTATCACATACACACATTCACACATGGCTCATTGTGAATCAGTGCACAGTCTGTAGTTCCAGTTGTACACACACAGACACACCCCTCAGTGACTCAATGCAAAGCCCATACCATCACACACACACACATACACACACAGCTCACTGTGAATCAGTGTACAGTGTTCAGCTCCATGTACATACACACACAACACACCTTAGTGAATCAATGCAGAGACCATACCAGCATACACACACACATACACACACCTGAGACTCAATGCTCTGCCTATTCCAGCACACACGCACACACACACACGGCTCACTGTGATTCAATGCACAGCCTATAACACCACACAGAGACACCCATCACTCTAACTCAAACCGCAGCCTGTACCTGCACATACACACACAAAGACCCACCTTCTGCTACTCAATTCACAGTCTACTGCAGCACACACACACACCTGTCTGTGACTGGAAAAGCTTTCTGTACCAGCACACACACACAGAAACACCTCAGTGAGACTCAATGCACTGCCTATACGAGCAAACACTTAAACACACAGCTCACAGTGAATCAATACAGAGTCTATACCAGCACACACACAGACACACACAGAGCCCACTCTGTCTCAATGGTCATTCAGTGCTAGCACACACACACACACACACAGATACACACACACACACTCGTTCATGTCAAAGTGGATAAAAACACAGTCCACACCATCACAGACACACACACACTGCACTACTAACTGTGACTCAATGCACAGTATACACCAGCAAATACACACACACACATACACACACATCTCCTACACATTTAACTGTGACTCAGTGCTGTGACTATACCAGCTCCCCACACACACATGGTTCACCATGACTCAATGCAGAGCCAATAACTCTACACACACAAAAACATACACACACATATGGCTCAGTTTGACCTAACGAAGAGTCTGTAGCACCACATACACACATGAACACCTCAGTGACTCAGTGTTCAGCCTGTACCATCACACACACACACATACAAAAATACACACACATACAAAAATACACATACACACAAAAATACGGCTTGCTGTGATTCAATGCACAGCCTATTACACCACACAGAGACACCCATCTCTCTGACTCAAACCGCAGCCTGTACTTGCACATACACACACAAAGACCCACCTTCTGTGACTCAATTCACAGCCTACTGCAGCACACACACACACAAACACAACCATCACTGTGACTCAATGCACCTCCTATACCAGCATACACACATGGCTCACTGTGGATCAATGCACAGCCTATACAAGAACACACAAACACACACTCACACATAACTGACTGTGAGTCAGGGAACCACCTATAGCAGCACACACACACACACACAAACATACACGGCTCTCTTGGACTCAATGCACTGCACATACCAGCACACACACACACACACACACATATATGACTCACTGACTCAATGCATAGCCTGTACTGGCACACACACAAGGCTTACTGTGACTCAAGGCAGAGTCTAGACCAACATACAAACACATGGCTCACTGTGACGCAATGTAATGCCTATGCCAGCACACACACACAGAGACACATGCATGGCTCTCTCTGATTCAATGCACGCACTATACCATCACAAACACAAACACACACACATGCACAGTCACTGTGCCACAGTACACAGCCTATACCACAACACCCATGCAAAGACACATATGCACGGCTCTTTGTGACTCTATGCACACCCTATACTATCACCTACACACATTCACACATGGCTCGTTGTGAATCAGTGCACAGTCTGTAGTTCCAGGTATACACACACAGACACACACCTCAGTGATTCAATGAAAAGCCCATACCATCACACACACACACACATACACACACAGCTCACTGTGAATCAGTATACGGTCTTCAGCTCCATGTACATACACACACAACACACCTTAGTGAATTAATGCAGAGACCATACCAACATACACACACACATACACACACCTGAGACTCAATGCTCTTCCTATTGCAGCACACACACACACACACACACAGCTCACTGTGATTCAATACCAGCCTGTACCTGCACACACACACACTCTCACACACCACGCCGTGTGACTCAATGCAGCTTATACCACCACACAGACACACAGACACACACACACACCTCACTGTGACTCAATGCCAAGCCCATACAAGTAAACAGACACACACAACCATGGTTCACTGAGACTCAATGAACAGTGTATACTAGCACATACAAACACATGGCTCAATGTGAGTCAATGCATAGCCTATACCCACACACACATACACAGAAACACACCTTAATGTGGCTCAGTGCACAGCCTATAGCAGTACACACACACACACACACCGCTCACTGATTCAATGCAAATCCCTTATCAGCATACACATACACATACACTCACCTAGGTGTTACTCAATTCTCAGCCTATAGCAGCACACACACACACCTTACTGTGACTCATGCAGACTCTACAGCACCAAATACACAAACATTAACACAGGGCTGGGATTCAATGCACAATCCATACCAGCAAAGGCACACACACCACACCACACTGTGACTCAATGGTCAGATTATACCAGCACACACACATGGCTCACTGTGTCCTAGTGCACAGCATAAAACATCACACACACACCCCACACTGTGACTCAATGCACAGCCTGTACCTACACATACACACACACACACCTCAATGTGACACAATGGTCAGCCTATACCAGAACACACAGACACACACACATCACTGTGACTCAATGCACAGACTATACCAGCGTGCACACAAACACACAGCACTGTGATTCAATGTACAATGTATACCAAAACACACAAGCATACACACACACCTCAGTGTCACTCAATGCACAGCCTATACCAGCACCACACATACACACCTGCACAGATACAGGGTTCGCTGTGACTCAATGCACAACCTATAGAAGAACACACACACATACCAACATGCACACACACATGGCTGACCGTGACTCAATCAATCGTCTATACCAGCACACACACACACGACTCACTGTGACTCAATGCAGTCTTTAGCACAACAAACACAGACACACACACCCATTGAATCAATGAAAGCCCACCAACACACAACACACCCATGGCTCCGTGTTACACAATGCGCAGCCTCTAGCAGCACACACACACACCCACACACACAGCCACACATATGCACGGCTCACTGTATCTCAATGTACATCTTATACCGGAACACACACACACACACACACACACACATACACGGCCACATACCACACTGTGACTCAAAGTTCAGAATATACCAGCATGCACACATGAAAACAGCTCACTCACACTCAGTGCATGGCTTATACCATCACGAAACACACACGTGTATCACTATGTGTCAATGCATAAACTATACCAGCATTCACACACACAAACATGGCCATGACTCAGTTCACAGATTTTACAAGCACACACACACACATGGCTCACTGTCACCCAATAACCAGCCTACGCCAGGACAGACACACAAACACACCTCACTGTGAATGAATGCACAGCCTATACCAGTACAGAAACATACACAAACACACAAGGCACACTGTGACTAATAGCCAGCCTTTAGATGCAGACACATGCACACTCCCACAAACACACTTCACTGTGACACAATGCTCAGCCTGTAGCACAACACACAGACACACATACCCCCAGATGACTGTGAAAAATGCAAAGCATACACCAGCACACACCCACACACACAGTTCAATGTGAATCAATGCACAGCTTATAAAATCACACACAAATGCACACACACACACGGCTAACTGTGACAGAATGCACAGAATGGAACAGCACACACACACACAATCACACACACACCTCACTGTGATTCAATGTGCAGCCTCTACAAGAGCACTCACACATACACATGGCTCACTGTGACTGAATGCGCAGCCTATACCAGCACACACACGAAAACACACAGCTCACTGTGATTCAATGCCCAGCCTATACTTGCACACACACGTACACTTACACACACACCTCACTGTGACTCAATGCTCAGCCTATACCAGCCCAGAGGTATTCACAAACACACACAGAGCTCACTGTGACTCAATGCACATTAACTTGAAGCAAACAACACACACACACACACACACACACACATGGTTCTCTGTGACTCAGTTCACAGTCTATACTAGCATCACACCCACACTCACAGCTCACTGTGACTTACTGCACCACCTATATAGGCACACACATACACACAAAGCCACAGACACCTACGGCTCACTGTAACTCGGTGTACATCTTGTACTGGCAAAACAAACTCACAGCCAAACTGTGACTCAATGCTCAAACTATATCAGCACATGCACACACAAACAGCTCACTGTGAATCAATTGACAGCCTATACCATCACAAACACATAAACAGCTCACTATGAGTCAATGCATAGCCTATGTCTGCATGCATACACACACACACACACACACACACATGGCCGTGACTCAGTTCACAGTCTATACCAGCACATAATCACACATGGCTTACTGTGACAAAACACGCAACCGAACACAGCACATGTGGACACACACACACCCAGAGACACACATGACTCACTGTGACTCAATGCACTGTCCATATTTGCACAGACACACACAGATGGCTCACTGGGACCCTGTGCACAGCTTATACCAACAAACCCTCACAGACACTAACGGAGCACTGTGACTCAATGCATAGCCTATATCAACAGGCATACACACACACACAAAAATACGGCAATGTGACTCAGTGCACAGCTTATAACAGAACACATGCATGCACACACACAAAAACAAACATGGCTCACTGATACTCAATCCACAGTCTCTAACAGCACACACACACTCACACTCAAACCTCACTGTGTCTGAATACACACTCACACAGACACTGACACACATGTCACTGTGACTCAATGCACAGCCTATCTCAGCACACACACACAGACATACAAAGCTGAGACTCAATGCCCAGTGTACACCTGAACAGACACACACACCTCACTGTGACTCAATGCACAGCCTATACCAGCACACAAACACACACATGCACACACACACACGGCTCACTGTGACTCAATGCCCAGCATAAACCTGAAAAGACACACACTATCAGACACAAACATCACTGGTTCTCATTGCGTGGCTTTTACCACTGCACATAAACACAAACTCACACACACACCTCACTGTGACTCAATGTCCAGCCTATATGTTCACACACATGCACACTCACACACACACAGCTCACAGTGAATCAATGCAAAACATATAGCCACACAACATGCACAACCACACATTAACTCAATGTGAATCAATGCATAGCCTATACCAGCACACATGCATGCACACACACAGACTCAATGCACAGTCTATAGAGTGACACACAGAAACACATAGCTCAGTGTTACACAATGCCCAGCCTCTAGCAGCACACACACACACACACAGCCACACACATGCACGGCTCACTGTATCTCAATGTACATCTCATACCAGAACACACACACACACACACACAGCTCATTGTGAAACAATGCAAAATGTATACCAGCAGACATCCACACACCCACACTCACAGTTCAATGTGAATCAAGGCACAGCCTATAAAAGCACACATGCATGCACACACACACACAGCAAACTGTGACTGAATGCCCAGTATGTAACAGCACACACACACTCATACACACCTCACTGTTAACCAGTGTGCAGCTTCTACAAGCACACTCACATACACACACAGCTCACTGTAACTGAATGTGCAGCCTATATCAGCACACACACAAACACACACAGCTCACTGTGCTTCAATGTCCAGCCTATACTTGCACACACATGAACACTCACACACACACAACACTGTGACTCAATTCTCAGCCTATGCCAGCCCAGAGGCATTCAAAAACACACACAGAGCTACTGTGACTCAATGCACATTACCTAACAGCACACACACACACACAAACATACACTGCTCATTGGACTCAATGCACTGTCTAAACAAGCACACACACACACAAACACACACACACATATGACTCACTGACTCAATGCACAACCTGTACTGGCACACACACAAGGTTTACTGTGACTCAATGCAGAGTCTACACCAACATACAAACACATGGCTCACTGTGACTCAATGTAATGCCTATGCCAGCACACACACACAGAGACACATGCATGGCTCTCTCTGATTCAATGCATGTACTATACCATCACAAACACACACACACACACACACGCACAGTCACTGTGACACAATGAAGACCCTATACCACAACACCCATGCAAAGACACATATGCACGGCTCTTTGTGACTCTATGCACACCCTATACTATCACATACACACATTCACACATGGCTCATTGTGAATCAGTGCACAGTCTGTAGTTCCAGGTATACACACACAAACACACACCTCAGTGACTCAATGCCAAACCCATACCATCACACACATACACACACAGCTCAGTGTGAATCAGTGTACAGTCTTCAGCTCCATGTACATACACACACAACACACCTTAGTGAATCAATGCAGAGACGATACCAGCATACACACACACATACACACACCTGAGACTCAATGCTCTGCCTATTGCAGCACACACAAACACACACGCACACACACGCCTCACTGTGGTTCAATACCAGCCTGTACCTGCACACACTCACACTCTCACACACACCGCCGTGTGACTCAATGCAGTTTATACCAACACACAGACACACAGGCACACACAAACACCTGTCTGAGACTCAATGCCAAGCCCATACAAGTAAACAGACACACACAACAATGGCTCACTGAGACTCAATGAACAGTGTATAGTAGCACATACAAACACATGGCTCAATGTGAGTCAATGCATAGCCTATACCCGCACACACACACACAGAAACACACCTTAATATGGCTCAGTGTACAGCCTATAGCAGTACACACACACATCTTACTGTGACTCATGCAGACTCTACAGCACCAAATACACAAACACTAACACAGGGCTGGGATTCTATGCACAGTCCATACCAGCAAAGGCACACACACCACACCACACTGTGACTCAATGTTCAGATTATACCAGCACACACACACGACTCACTGTGTCCTAGTGCACAGAATATAACATCACACACACACCCCACACTGTGACTCAATGCACAGCCTGTACCTACACATACACACACACACACTTCACTGTGACAAAATATGCAGCCTATACCAGCACACACACACACACACCCTCAATGTTACACAATGGTCAGCCTATATCAGAACACGCAGACACACACACACATCACTCTGACTCACTGCACATCCTATACCAGTGCACTCACACACACACACACATGGCTGACTGTGAATCAATGCACACTCTATACCAGGACACACACACACACACACACAAGGCTCCCTGTGACTCAGTGCACAGGATATGCTAGCAGACATACACACACAGAGAAGCACATACGGCAAACTGTGAGTCAATCCACAGCCCATACCTCCACACACGCACATATACTGACACTCAAAAACACAGCTCAGTGTGATTCAATGCAAATCCTATGCCAGAAAGTGCACACACACAGACACAAACCTCCCTATGAATCAGTGCATAGCATATAACATCACACACATACACCTCACTGTGACTCAATGTGCTGCCTCTACCTGCACACACACACACACAAAACTCAATATGACTCAATGAGCAGGCTGTACCAGCACACATATACACACATGTGCACACAGATCTCAGTGTGCCTCAATTGTCAGCCTATACCAGAACACACAGACACACACACCTCCCACTCTGACTCAATGCACAACCTATACCAGCGTGCACACACACTCACATGGCACAGTGAATCAAGGCACAATTTTACCAGCACATGCACACACACCTCAGAGTGATTCAAAGCTCAGCCTATACCAGCAAACACACACACACAAACACAGACATGCACAGATGCAGGCCTCACTGTGACTCAATGCACAGCCTATACCAGTACACACACACACACACCAACACGCACTCACACATGGCTCACTGGTACTCAATAAATCGCCTATACCAGCACACACACACACAGCGCACTGTGACTCAATGCAGTCTGTATAACCACACACTCACACACACACCCATGAGTCAATAAAGCCCATACTAGCACAATAAAGCCCATACCAGCACACAAACTCACATGCACACACACACACACGAGACTGTGACTGAAAACGCTTCCTGTACCAGCACACACACACACACAAACACCTCACTGTGACTCAATGCACAGCCTATATGAGCGCACACATACACACACAGCTCACAGTGACTCAATACAGAGTCTATACCAGCTCACACACAGACACACAGCCCACTCTGTCTCAATTGTCATCTAGTGCCAGCACACACACACACACACAAACACACAAACACACACAGCCGTTCAGGTCAAAGTGGATAAAACCACAGTCCACACCATCACAGCACACACACACCGCACTACTCACTGTGACTCAATGCACAGTCTACACCAGCAAATACACACATACACAAACAACTCCCACACATTCAACTGTGACTCAGTGCTCTGACTATACCAGCTCCCCACACACACATGGTTCACTGTGACTCAGTGCACAGCAAATAACTGTACACACACAGACCTACACACAGATATGGCTCAGTTTGACCTAACGAACAGTCTGTAGCACCACATACACACATGCACACCTCAGTGACTCAATGTTCAGCCTGTACCATCACACACACACACAAGCATACACAAATACACATACACACACTAATACGGCTCGCTGTGATTCAATACACAGCCTATAACACCACACAGAGACACCCATCACTGTGACTCGAACTGCAGCTTGTACCTGCACATACACACACAAAGTCCCACCTTCTGTGACTCAATTCACAGCCTACTGCAGCATACACACAGAAAAACAACCATCACTGTGATTCAATGCACCGCCTATACCACCATACACACAGGGCTCACTGTGAATCAATACACAACCTATACAAGAACACACAAACACTCACTCACACGTATCTGACTGTGACTCAGTGAACCACCTATAGCAGCACGCACACTCACACACAAACATACACGGCTCATTGGACTCAATGCACTGTCTATACCAGCACACACACACACACGCACACACACATATGACTCACTGACTCAATGCACAGCCTGTACTGGCACACACAAAAGGCTTACTGTGACTCAATGCAGAGTCTACACCAGCATACAAACACATGGCTCACTGTGACTCAATGTAATGCCTATGCCAACACACACACACAGAGACACATGCATGGCTCTCTCTGATTCAATGCATGTACTATACCATCACAAACACACACACACACACACACGCACAGTCACTGTGACACAATGAAGACCCTATACCACAACACCTATGCAAAGACACATATGCACGGCTCTTTGTGACTCTATGCACACCCTATACTATCACATACACACATTCACACATGGCTCATTGTGAATCAGTGCACAGTCTGTAGTTCCAGGTATACACACACAAACACACACCTCAGTGACTCAATGCCAAACCCATACCATCACACACATACACACACAGCTCAGTGTGAATCAGTGTACAGTCTTCAGCTCCATGTACATACACACACAACACACCTTAGTGAATCAATGCAGAGACGATACCAGCATACACACACACATACACACACCTGAGACTCAATGCTCTGCCTATTGCAGCACACACAAACACACACGCACACACACGCCTCACTGTGGTTCAATACCAGCCTGTACCTGCACACACTCACACTCTCACACACACCGCCGTGTGACTCAATGCAGTTTATACCAACACACAGACACACAGGCACACACAAACACCTGTCTGAGACTCAATGCCAAGCCCATACAAGTAAACAGACACACACAACAATGGCTCACTGAGACTCAATGAACAGTGTATAGTAGCACATACAAACACATGGCTCAATGTGAGTCAATGCATAGCCTATACCCGCACACACACACACAGAAACACACCTTAATATGGCTCAGTGTACAGCCTATAGCAGTACACACACACATCTTACTGTGACTCATGCAGACTCTACAGCACCAAATACACAAACACTAACACAGGGCTGGGATTCTATGCACAGTCCATACCAGCAAAGGCACACACACCACACCACACTGTGACTCAATGTTCAGATTATACCAGCACACACACACGACTCACTGTGTCCTAGTGCACAGAATATAACATCACACACACACCCCACACTGTGACTCAATGCACAGCCTGTACCTACACATACACACACACACACTTCACTGTGACAAAATATGCAGCCTATACCAGCACACACACACACACACCCTCAATGTTACACAATGGTCAGCCTATATCAGAACACGCAGACACACACACACATCACTCTGACTCACTGCACATCCTATACCAGTGCACTCACACACACACACACATGGCTGACTGTGAATCAATGCACACTCTATACCAGGACACACACACACACACACACAAGGCTCCCTGTGACTCAGTGCACAGGATATGCTAGCAGACATACACACACAGAGAAGCACATACGGCAAACTGTGAGTCAATCCACAGCCCATACCTCCACACACGCACATATACTGACACTCAAAAACACAGCTCAGTGTGATTCAATGCAAATCCTATGCCAGAAAGTGCACACACACAGACACAAACCTCCCTATGAATCAGTGCATAGCATATAACATCACACACATACACCTCACTGTGACTCAATGTGCTGCCTCTACCTGCACACACACACACACAAAACTCAATATGACTCAATGAGCAGGCTGTACCAGCACACATATACACACATGTGCACACAGATCTCAGTGTGCCTCAATTGTCAGCCTATACCAGAACACACAGACACACACACCTCCCACTCTGACTCAATGCACAACCTATACCAGCGTGCACACACACTCACATGGCACAGTGAATCAAGGCACAATTTTACCAGCACATGCACACACACCTCAGAGTGATTCAAAGCTCAGCCTATACCAGCAAACACACACACACAAACACAGACATGCACAGATGCAGGCCTCACTGTGACTCAATGCACAGCCTATACCAGTACACACACACACACACCAACACGCACTCACACATGGCTCACTGGTACTCAATAAATCGCCTATACCAGCACACACACACACAGCGCACTGTGACTCAATGCAGTCTGTATAACCACACACTCACACACACACCCATGAGTCAATAAAGCCCATACTAGCACAATAAAGCCCATACCAGCACACAAACTCACATGCACACACACACACACGAGACTGTGACTGAAAACGCTTCCTGTACCAGCACACACACACACAAACACCTCACTGTGACTCAATGCACAGCCTATATGAGCGCACACATACACACACAGCTCACAGTGACTCAATACAGAGTCTATACCAGCTCACACACAGACACACAGCCCACTCTGTCTCAATTGTCATCTAGTGCCAGCACACACACACACACACAAACACACAAACACACACAGCCGTTCAGGTCAAAGTGGATAAAACCACAGTCCACACCATCACAGCACACACACACCGCACTACTCACTGTGACTCAATGCACAGTCTACACCAGCAAATACACACATACACAAACAACTCCCACACATTCAACTGTGACTCAGTGCTCTGACTATACCAGCTCCCCACACACACATGGTTCACTGTGACTCAGTGCACAGCAAATAACTGTACACACACAGACCTACACACAGATATGGCTCAGTTTGACCTAACGAACAGTCTGTAGCACCACATACACACATGCACACCTCAGTGACTCAATGTTCAGCCTGTACCATCACACACACACACAAGCATACACAAATACACATACACACACTAATACGGCTCGCTGTGATTCAATACACAGCCTATAACACCACACAGAGACACCCATCACTGTGACTCGAACTGCAGCTTGTACCTGCACATACACACACAAAGTCCCACCTTCTGTGACTCAATTCACAGCCTACTGCAGCATACACACAGAAAAACAACCATCACTGTGATTCAATGCACCGCCTATACCACCATACACACAGGGCTCACTGTGAATCAATACACAACCTATACAAGAACACACAAACACTCACTCACACGTATCTGACTGTGACTCAGTGAACCACCTATAGCAGCACGCACACTCACACACAAACATACACGGCTCATTGGACTCAATGCATTGTCTATACCAGCACACACACACACACGCACACACACATATGACTCACTGACTCAATGCACAGCCTGTACTGGCACACACAAAAGGCTTACTGTGACTCAATGCAGAGTCTACACCAGCATACAAACACATGGCTCACTGTGACTCAATGTAATGCCTATGCCAACACACACACACAGAGACACATGCATGGCTCTCTCTGATTCAATGCACGTACTATACCATCACAAACACACACACACACACACGGACAGTCACTGTGACACAATGCACAGCCTATACCACAACACCTATGCAAAGACACATATGCACGGCTCTTTGTGAGTCTATGCACACCCTATACTATCACATACACACATTCACACATGGCTCATTGTGAATCAGTGCACAGTCTGTAGTTCCAGTTGTACACACACAGACACACCCCTCAGTGACTCAATGCAAAGCCCATACCATCACACACACACACATACACACACAGCTCACTGTGAATCAGTGTACAGTGTTCAGCTCCATGTACATACACACACAACACACCTTAGTGAATCAATGCAGAGACCATACCAGCATACACACACACATACACACACCTGAGACTCAATGCTCTGCCTATTCCAGCACACACGCACACACACACACGGCTCACTGTGATTCAATGCACAGCCTATAACACCACACAGAGACACCCATCACTCTAACTCAAACCGCAGCCTGTACCTGCACATACACACACAAAGACCCACCTTCTGCTACTCAATTCACAGTCTACTGCAGCACACACACACACCTGTCTGTGACTGGAAAAGCTTTCTGTACCAGCACACACACACAGAAACACCTCAGTGAGACTCAATGCACTGCCTATACGAGCAAACACTTAAACACACAGCTCACAGTGAATCAATACAGAGTCTATACCAGCACACACACAGACACACACAGAGCCCACTCTGTCTCAATGGTCATTCAGTGCTAGCACACACACACACACACACAGATACACACACACACACTCGTTCATGTCAAAGTGGATAAAAACACAGTCCACACCATCACAGACACACACACACTGCACTACTAACTGTGACTCAATGCACAGTATACACCAGCAAATACACACACACACATACACACACATCTCCTACACATTTAACTGTGACTCAGTGCTGTGACTATACCAGCTCCCCACACACACATGGTTCACCATGACTCAATGCAGAGCCAATAACTCTACACACACAAAAACATACACACACATATGGCTCAGTTTGACCTAACGAAGAGTCTGTAGCACCACATACACACATGAACACCTCAGTGACTCAGTGTTCAGCCTGTACCATCACACACACACACATACAAAAATACACACACATACAAAAATACACATACACACAAAAATACGGCTTGCTGTGATTCAATGCACAGCCTATTACACCACACAGAGACACCCATCTCTCTGACTCAAACCGCAGCCTGTACTTGCACATACACACACAAAGACCCACCTTCTGTGACTCAATTCACAGCCTACTGCAGCACACACACACACAAACACAACCATCACTGTGACTCAATGCACCTCCTATACCAGCATACACACATGGCTCACTGTGGATCAATGCACAGCCTATACAAGAACACACAAACACACACTCACACATAACTGACTGTGAGTCAGGGAACCACCTATAGCAGCACACACACACACACACAAACATACACGGCTCTCTTGGACTCAATGCACTGCACATACCAGCACACACACACACACACACACATATATGACTCACTGACTCAATGCATAGCCTGTACTGGCACACACACAAGGCTTACTGTGACTCAAGGCAGAGTCTAGACCAACATACAAACACATGGCTCACTGTGACGCAATGTAATGCCTATGCCAGCACACACACACAGAGACACATGCATGGCTCTCTCTGATTCAATGCACGCACTATACCATCACAAACACAAACACACACACATGCACAGTCACTGTGCCACAGTACACAGCCTATACCACAACACCCATGCAAAGACACATATGCACGGCTCTTTGTGACTCTATGCACACCCTATACTATCACCTACACACATTCACACATGGCTCGTTGTGAATCAGTGCACAGTCTGTAGTTCCAGGTATACACACACAGACACACACCTCAGTGATTCAATGAAAAGCCCATACCATCACACACACACACACATACACACACAGCTCACTGTGAATCAGTATACGGTCTTCAGCTCCATGTACATACACACACAACACACCTTAGTGAATTAATGCAGAGACCATACCAACATACACACACACATACACACACCTGAGACTCAATGCTCTTCCTATTGCAGCACACACACACACACACACACAGCTCACTGTGATTCAATACCAGCCTGTACCTGCACACACACACACTCTCACACACCACGCCGTGTGACTCAATGCAGCTTATACCACCACACAGACACACAGACACACACACACACCTCACTGTGACTCAATGCCAAGCCCATACAAGTAAACAGACACACACAACCATGGTTCACTGAGACTCAATGAACAGTGTATACTAGCACATACAAACACATGGCTCAATGTGAGTCAATGCATAGCCTATACCCACACACACATACACAGAAACACACCTTAATGTGGCTCAGTGCACAGCCTATAGCAGTACACACACACACACACACCGCTCACTGATTCAATGCAAATCCCTTATCAGCATACACATACACATACACTCACCTAGGTGTTACTCAATTCTCAGCCTATAGCAGCACACACACACACCTTACTGTGACTCATGCAGACTCTACAGCACCAAATACACAAACATTAACACAGGGCTGGGATTCAATGCACAATCCATACCAGCAAAGGCACACACACCACACCACACTGTGACTCAATGGTCAGATTATACCAGCACACACACATGGCTCACTGTGTCCTAGTGCACAGCATAAAACATCACACACACACCCCACACTGTGACTCAATGCACAGCCTGTACCTACACATACACACACACACACCTCAATGTGACACAATGGTCAGCCTATACCAGAACACACAGACACACACACATCACTGTGACTCAATGCACAGACTATACCAGCGTGCACACAAACACACAGCACTGTGATTCAATGTACAATGTATACCAAAACACACAAGCATACACACACACCTCAGTGTCACTCAATGCACAGCCTATACCAGCACCACACATACACACCTGCACAGATACAGGGTTCGCTGTGACTCAATGCACAACCTATAGAAGAACACACACACATACCAACATGCACACACACATGGCTGACCGTGACTCAATCAATCGTCTATACCAGCACACACACACACGACTCACTGTGACTCAATGCAGTCTTTAGCACAACAAACACAGACACACACACCCATTGAATCAATGAAAGCCCACCAACACACAACACACCCATGGCTCCGTGTTACACAATGCGCAGCCTCTAGCAGCACACACACACACCCACACACACAGCCACACATATGCACGGCTCACTGTATCTCAATGTACATCTTATACCGGAACACACACACACACACACACACACACATACACGGCCACATACCACACTGTGACTCAAAGTTCAGAATATACCAGCATGCACACATGAAAACAGCTCACTCACACTCAGTGCATGGCTTATACCATCACGAAACACACACGTGTATCACTATGTGTCAATGCATAAACTATACCAGCATTCACACACACAAACATGGCCATGACTCAGTTCACAGATTTTACAAGCACACACACACACATGGCTCACTGTCACCCAATAACCAGCCTACGCCAGGACAGACACACAAACACACCTCACTGTGAATGAATGCACAGCCTATACCAGTACAGAAACATACACAAACACACAAGGCACACTGTGACTAATAGCCAGCCTTTAGATGCAGACACATGCACACTCCCACAAACACACTTCACTGTGACACAATGCTCAGCCTGTAGCACAACACACAGACACACATACCCCCAGATGACTGTGAAAAATGCAAAGCATACACCAGCACACACCCACACACACAGTTCAATGTGAATCAATGCACAGCTTATAAAATCACACACAAATGCACACACACACACGGCTAACTGTGACAGAATGCACAGAATGGAACAGCACACACACACACAATCACACACACACCTCACTGTGATTCAATGTGCAGCCTCTACAAGAGCACTCACACATACACATGGCTCACTGTGACTGAATGCGCAGCCTATACCAGCACACACACGAAAACACACAGCTCACTGTGATTCAATGCCCAGCCTATACTTGCACACACACGTACACTTACACACACACATCACTGTGACTCAATGCTCAGCCTATACCAGCCCAGAGGTATTCACAAACACACACAGAGCTCACTGTGACTCAATGCACATTAACTTGAAGCAAACAACACACACACACACACACACACACACATGGTTCTCTGTGACTCAGTTCACAGTCTATACTAGCATCACACCCACACTCACAGCTCACTGTGACTTACTGCACCACCTATATAGGCACACACATACACACAAAGCCACAGACACCTACGGCTCACTGTAACTCGGTGTACATCTTGTACTGGCAAAACAAACTCACAGCCAAACTGTGACTCAATGCTCAAACTATATCAGCACATGCACACACAAACAGCTCACTGTGAATCAATTGACAGCCTATACCATCACAAACACATAAACAGCTCACTATGAGTCAATGCATAGCCTATGTCTGCATGCATACACACACACACACACACACACACACATGGCCGTGACTCAGTTCACAGTCTATACCAGCACATAATCACACATGGCTTACTGTGACAAAACACGCAACCGAACACAGCACATGTGGACACACACACACCCAGAGACACACATGACTCACTGTGACTCAATGCACTGTCCATATTTGCACAGACACACACAGATGGCTCACTGGGACCCTGTGCACAGCTTATACCAACAAACCCTCACAGACACTAACGGAGCACTGTGACTCAATGCATAGCCTATATCAACAGGCATACACACACACACAAAAATACGGCAATGTGACTCAGTGCACAGCTTATAACAGAACACATGCATGCACACACACAAAAACAAACATGGCTCACTGATACTCAATCCACAGTCTCTAACAGCACACACACACTCACACTCAAACCTCACTGTGTCTGAATACACACTCACACAGACACTGACACACATGTCACTGTGACTCAATGCACAGCCTATCTCAGCACACACACACAGACATACAAAGCTGAGACTCAATGCCCAGTGTACACCTGAACAGACACACACACCTCACTGTGACTCAATGCACAGCCTATACCAGCACACAAACACACACATGCACACACACACACGGCTCACTGTGACTCAATGCCCAGCATAAACCTGAAAAGACACACACTATCAGACACAAACATCACTGGTTCTCATTGCGTGGCTTTTACCACTGCACATAAACACAAACTCACACACACACCTCACTGTGACTCAATGTCCAGCCTATATGTTCACACACATGCACACTCACACACACACAGCTCACAGTGAATCAATGCAAAACATATAGCCACACAACATGCACAACCACACATTAACTCAATGTGAATCAATGCATAGCCTATACCAGCACACATGCATGCACACACACAGACTCAATGCACAGTCTATAGAGTGACACACAGAAACACATAGCTCAGTGTTACACAATGCCCAGCCTCTAGCAGCACACACACACACACACAGCCACACACATGCACGGCTCACTGTATCTCAATGTACATCTCATACCAGAACACACACACACACACACACAGCTCATTGTGAAACAATGCAAAATGTATACCAGCAGACATCCACACACCCACACTCACAGTTCAATGTGAATCAAGGCACAGCCTATAAAAGCACACATGCATGCACACACACACACAGCAAACTGTGACTGAATGCCCAGTATGTAACAGCACACACACACTCATACACACCTCACTGTTAACCAGTGTGCAGCTTCTACAAGCACACTCACATACACACACAGCTCACTGTAACTGAATGTGCAGCCTATATCAGCACACACACAAACACACACAGCTCACTGTGCTTCAATGTCCAGCCTATACTTGCACACACATGAACACTCACACACACACAACACTGTGACTCAATTCTCAGCCTATGCCAGCCCAGAGGCATTCAAAAACACACACAGAGCTACTGTGACTCAATGCACATTACCTAACAGCACACACACACACACAAACATACACTGCTCATTGGACTCAATGCACTGTCTAAACAAGCACACACACACACAAACACACACACACATATGACTCACTGACTCAATGCACAACCTGTACTGGCACACACACAAGGTTTACTGTGACTCAATGCAGAGTCTACACCAACATACAAACACATGGCTCACTGTGACTCAATGTAATGCCTATGCCAGCACACACACACAGAGACACATGCATGGCTCTCTCTGATTCAATGCATGTACTATACCATCACAAACACACACACACACACACACGCACAGTCACTGTGACACAATGAAGACCCTATACCACAACACCCATGCAAAGACACATATGCACGGCTCTTTGTGACTCTATGCACACCCTATACTATCACATACACACATTCACACATGGCTCATTGTGAATCAGTGCACAGTCTGTAGTTCCAGGTATACACACACAAACACACACCTCAGTGACTCAATGCCAAACCCATACCATCACACACATACACACACAGCTCAGTGTGAATCAGTGTACAGTCTTCAGCTCCATGTACATACACACACAACACACCTTAGTGAATCAATGCAGAGACGATACCAGCATACACACACACATACACACACCTGAGACTCAATGCTCTGCCTATTGCAGCACACACAAACACACACGCACACACACGCCTCACTGTGGTTCAATACCAGCCTGTACCTGCACACACTCACACTCTCACACACACCGCCGTGTGACTCAATGCAGTTTATACCAACACACAGACACACAGGCACACACAAACACCTGTCTGAGACTCAATGCCAAGCCCATACAAGTAAACAGACACACACAACAATGGCTCACTGAGACTCAATGAACAGTGTATAGTAGCACATACAAACACATGGCTCAATGTGAGTCAATGCATAGCCTATACCCGCACACACACACACAGAAACACACCTTAATATGGCTCAGTGTACAGCCTATAGCAGTACACACACACATCTTACTGTGACTCATGCAGACTCTACAGCACCAAATACACAAACACTAACACAGGGCTGGGATTCTATGCACAGTCCATACCAGCAAAGGCACACACACCACACCACACTGTGACTCAATGTTCAGATTATACCAGCACACACACACGACTCACTGTGTCCTAGTGCACAGAATATAACATCACACACACACCCCACACTGTGACTCAATGCACAGCCTGTACCTACACATACACACACACACACTTCACTGTGACAAAATATGCAGCCTATACCAGCACACACACACACACACCCTCAATGTTACACAATGGTCAGCCTATATCAGAACACGCAGACACACACACACATCACTCTGACTCACTGCACATCCTATACCAGTGCACTCACACACACACACACATGGCTGACTGTGAATCAATGCACACTCTATACCAGGACACACACACACACACACACAAGGCTCCCTGTGACTCAGTGCACAGGATATGCTAGCAGACATACACACACAGAGAAGCACATACGGCAAACTGTGAGTCAATCCACAGCCCATACCTCCACACACGCACATATACTGACACTCAAAAACACAGCTCAGTGTGATTCAATGCAAATCCTATGCCAGAAAGTGCACACACACAGACACAAACCTCCCTATGAATCAGTGCATAGCATATAACATCACACACATACACCTCACTGTGACTCAATGTGCTGCCTCTACCTGCACACACACACACACAAAACTCAATATGACTCAATGAGCAGGCTGTACCAGCACACATATACACACATGTGCACACAGATCTCAGTGTGCCTCAATTGTCAGCCTATACCAGAACACACAGACACACACACCTCCCACTCTGACTCAATGCACAACCTATACCAGCGTGCACACACACTCACATGGCACAGTGAATCAAGGCACAATTTTACCAGCACATGCACACACACCTCAGAGTGATTCAAAGCTCAGCCTATACCAGCAAACACACACACACAAACACAGACATGCACAGATGCAGGCCTCACTGTGACTCAATGCACAGCCTATACCAGTACACACACACACACACCAACACGCACTCACACATGGCTCACTGGTACTCAATAAATCGCCTATACCAGCACACACACACACAGCGCACTGTGACTCAATGCAGTCTGTATAACCACACACTCACACACACACCCATGAGTCAATAAAGCCCATACTAGCACAATAAAGCCCATACCAGCACACAAACTCACATGCACACACACACACACGAGACTGTGACTGAAAACGCTTCCTGTACCAGCACACACACACACACAAACACCTCACTGTGACTCAATGCACAGCCTATATGAGCGCACACATACACACACAGCTCACAGTGACTCAATACAGAGTCTATACCAGCTCACACACAGACACACAGCCCACTCTGTCTCAATTGTCATCTAGTGCCAGCACACACACACACACACAAACACACAAACACACACAGCCGTTCAGGTCAAAGTGGATAAAACCACAGTCCACACCATCACAGCACACACACACCGCACTACTCACTGTGACTCAATGCACAGTCTACACCAGCAAATACACACATACACAAACAACTCCCACACATTCAACTGTGACTCAGTGCTCTGACTATACCAGCTCCCCACACACACATGGTTCACTGTGACTCAGTGCACAGCAAATAACTGTACACACACAGACCTACACACAGATATGGCTCAGTTTGACCTAACGAACAGTCTGTAGCACCACATACACACATGCACACCTCAGTGACTCAATGTTCAGCCTGTACCATCACACACACACACAAGCATACACAAATACACATACACACACTAATACGGCTCGCTGTGATTCAATACACAGCCTATAACACCACACAGAGACACCCATCACTGTGACTCGAACTGCAGCTTGTACCTGCACATACACACACAAAGTCCCACCTTCTGTGACTCAATTCACAGCCTACTGCAGCATACACACAGAAAAACAACCATCACTGTGATTCAATGCACCGCCTATACCACCATACACACAGGGCTCACTGTGAATCAATACACAACCTATACAAGAACACACAAACACTCACTCACACGTATCTGACTGTGACTCAGTGAACCACCTATAGCAGCACGCACACTCACACACAAACATACACGGCTCATTGGACTCAATGCACTGTCTATACCAGCACACACACACACACGCACACACACATATGACTCACTGACTCAATGCACAGCCTGTACTGGCACACACAAAAGGCTTACTGTGACTCAATGCAGAGTCTACACCAGCATACAAACACATGGCTCACTGTGACTCAATGTAATGCCTATGCCAACACACACACACAGAGACACATGCATGGCTCTCTCTGATTCAATGCACGTACTATACCATCACAAACACACACACACACACACGGACAGTCACTGTGACACAATGCACAGCCTATACCACAACACCTATGCAAAGACACATATGCACGGCTCTTTGTGAGTCTATGCACACCCTATACTATCACATACACACATTCACACATGGCTCATTGTGAATCAGTGCACAGTCTGTAGTTCCAGTTGTACACACACAGACACACCCCTCAGTGACTCAATGCAAAGCCCATACCATCACACACACACACACACACACACAGCTCACTGTGAATCAGTGTACAGTGTTCAGCTCCATGTACATACACACACAACACACCTTAGTGAATCAATGCAGAGACCATACCAGCATACACACACACATACACACACCTGAGACTCAATGCTCTGCCTATTCCAGCACACACGCACACACACACACGGCTCACTGTGATTCAATGCACAGCCTATAACACCACACAGAGACACCCATCACTCTAACTCAAACCGCAGCCTGTACCTGCACATACACACACAAAGACCCACCTTCTGCTACTCAATTCACAGTCTACTGCAGCACACACACACACCTGTCTGTGACTGGAAAAGCTTTCTGTACCAGCACACACACACAGAAACACCTCAGTGAGACTCAATGCACTGCCTATACGAGCAAACACTTAAACACACAGCTCACAGTGAATCAATACAGAGTCTATACCAGCACACACACAGACACACACAGAGCCCACTCTGTCTCAATGGTCATTCAGTGCTAGCACACACACACACACACACACACAGATACACACACACACACTCGTTCATGTCAAAGTGGATAAAAACACAGTCCACACCATCACAGACACACACACACTGCACTACTAACTGTGACTCAATGCACAGTATACACCAGCAAATACACACACACACATACACACACATCTCCTACACATTTAACTGTGACTCAGTGCTGTGACTATACCAGCTCCCCACACACACATGGTTCACCATGACTCAATGCAGAGCCAATAACTCTACACACACAAAAACATACACACACATATGGCTCAGTTTGACCTAACGAAGAGTCTGTAGCACCACATACACACATGAACACCTCAGTGACTCAGTGTTCAGCCTGTACCATCACACACACACACATACAAAAATACACATACACACAAAAATACGGCTTGCTGTGATTCAATGCACAGCCTATTACACCACACAGAGACACCCATCTCTCTGACTCAAACCGCAGCCTGTACTTGCACATACACACACAAAGACCCACCTTCTGTGACTCAATTCACAGCCTACTGCAGCACACACACACACAAACACAACCATCACTGTGACTCAATGCACCTCCTATACCAGCATACACACATGGCTCACTGTGGATCAATGCACAGCCTATACAAGAACACACAAACACACACTCACACATAACTGACTGTGAGTCAGGGAACCACCTATAGCAGCACACACACACACACACAAACATACACGGCTCTCTTGGACTCAATGCACTGCACATACCAGCACACACACACACACACACACATATATGACTCACTGACTCAATGCATAGCCTGTACTGGCACACACACAAGGCTTACTGTGACTCAAGGCAGAGTCTAGACCAACATACAAACACATGGCTCACTGTGACGCAATGTAATGCCTATGCCAGCACACACACACAGAGACACATGCATGGCTCTCTCTGATTCAATGCACGCACTATACCATCACAAACACAAACACACACACATGCACAGTCACTGTGCCACAGTACACAGCCTATACCACAACACCCATGCAAAGACACATATGCACGGCTCTTTGTGACTCTATGCACACCCTATACTATCACCTACACACATTCACACATGGCTCGTTGTGAATCAGTGCACAGTCTGTAGTTCCAGGTATACACACACAGACACACACCTCAGTGATTCAATGAAAAGCCCATACCATCACACACACACACACATACACACACAGCTCACTGTGAATCAGTATACGGTCTTCAGCTCCATGTACATACACACACAACACACCTTAGTGAATTAATGCAGAGACCATACCAACATACACACACACATACACACACCTGAGACTCAATGCTCTTCCTATTGCAGCACACACACACACACACACACAGCTCACTGTGATTCAATACCAGCCTGTACCTGCACACACACACACTCTCACACACCACGCCGTGTGACTCAATGCAGCTTATACCACCACACAGACACACAGACACACACACACACCTCACTGTGACTCAATGCCAAGCCCATACAAGTAAACAGACACACACAACCATGGTTCACTGAGACTCAATGAACAGTGTATACTAGCACATACAAACACATGGCTCAATGTGAGTCAATGCATAGCCTATACCCACACACACATACACAGAAACACACCTTAATGTGGCTCAGTGCACAGCCTATAGCAGTACACACACACACACACACCGCTCACTGATTCAATGCAAATCCCTTATCAGCATACACATACACATACACTCACCTAGGTGTTACTCAATTCTCAGCCTATAGCAGCACACACACACACCTTACTGTGACTCATGCAGACTCTACAGCACCAAATACACAAACATTAACACAGGGCTGGGATTCAATGCACAATCCATACCAGCAAAGGCACACACACCACACCACACTGTGACTCAATGGTCAGATTATACCAGCACACACACATGGCTCACTGTGTCCTAGTGCACAGCATAAAACATCACACACACACCCCACACTGTGACTCAATGCACAGCCTGTACCTACACATACACACACACACACCTCAATGTGACACAATGGTCAGCCTATACCAGAACACACAGACACACACACATCACTGTGACTCAATGCACAGACTATACCAGCGTGCACACAAACACACAGCACTGTGATTCAATGTACAATGTATACCAAAACACACAAGCATACACACACACCTCAGTGTCACTCAATGCACAGCCTATACCAGCACCACACATACACACCTGCACAGATACAGGGTTCGCTGTGACTCAATGCACAACCTATAGAAGAACACACACACATACCAACATGCACACACACATGGCTGACCGTGACTCAATCAATCGTCTATACCAGCACACACACACACGACTCACTGTGACTCAATGCAGTCTTTAGCACAACAAACACAGACACACACACCCATTGAATCAATGAAAGCCCACCAACACACAACACACCCATGGCTCCGTGTTACACAATGCGCAGCCTCTAGCAGCACACACACACACCCACACACACAGCCACACATATGCACGGCTCACTGTATCTCAATGTACATCTTATACCGGAACACACACACACACACACACACACACATACACGGCCACATACCACACTGTGACTCAAAGTTCAGAATATACCAGCATGCACACATGAAAACAGCTCACTCACACTCAGTGCATGGCTTATACCATCATGAAACACACACGTGTATCACTATGTGTCAATGCATAAACTATACCAGCATTCACACACACAAACATGGCCATGACTCAGTTCACAGATTTTACAAGCACACACACACACATGGCTCACTGTCACCCAATAACCAGCCTACGCCAGGACAGACACACAAACACACCTCACTGTGAATGAATGCACAGCCTATACCAGTACAGAAACATACACAAACACACAAGGCACACTGTGACTAATAGCCAGCCTTTAGATGCAGACACATGCACACTCCCACAAACACACTTCACTGTGACACAATGCTCAGCCTGTAGCACAACACACAGACACACATACCCCCAGATGACTGTGAAAAATGCAAAGCATACACCAGCACACACCCACACACACAGTTCAATGTGAATCAATGCACAGCTTATAAAATCACACACAAATGCACACACACACACGGCTAACTGTGACAGAATGCACAGAATGGAACAGCACACACACACACAATCACACACACACCTCACTGTGATTCAATGTGCAGCCTCTACAAGAGCACTCACACATACACATGGCTCACTGTGACTGAATGCGCAGCCTATACCAGCACACACACGAAAACACACAGCTCACTGTGATTCAATGCCCAGCCTATACTTGCACACACACGTACACTTACACACACACATCACTGTGACTCAATGCTCAGCCTATACCAGCCCAGAGGTATTCACAAACACACACAGAGCTCACTGTGACTCAATGCACATTAACTTGAAGCAAACAACACACACACACACACACACACACACATGGTTCTCTGTGACTCAGTTCACAGTCTATACTAGCATCACACCCACACTCACAGCTCACTGTGACTTACTGCACCACCTATATAGGCACACACATACACACAAAGCCACAGACACCTACGGCTCACTGTAACTCGGTGTACATCTTGTACTGGCAAAACAAACTCACAGCCAAACTGTGACTCAATGCTCAAACTATATCAGCACATGCACACACAAACAGCTCACTGTGAATCAATTGACAGCCTATACCATCACAAACACATAAACAGCTCACTATGAGTCAATGCATAGCCTATGTCTGCATGCATACACACACACACACACACACACACACATGGCCGTGACTCAGTTCACAGTCTATACCAGCACATAATCACACATGGCTTACTGTGACAAAACACGCAACCGAACACAGCACATGTGGACACACACACACCCAGAGACACACATGACTCACTGTGACTCAATGCACTGTCCATATTTGCACAGACACACACAGATGGCTCACTGGGACCCTGTGCACAGCTTATACCAACAAACCCTCACAGACACTAACGGAGCACTGTGACTCAATGCATAGCCTATATCAACAGGCATACACACACACACAAAAATACGGCAATGTGACTCAGTGCACAGCTTATAACAGAACACATGCATGCACACACACAAAAACAAACATGGCTCACTGATACTCAATCCACAGTCTCTAACAGCACACACACACTCACACTCAAACCTCACTGTGTCTGAATACACACTCACACAGACACTGACACACATGTCACTGTGACTCAATGCACAGCCTATCTCAGCACACACACACAGACATACAAAGCTGAGACTCAATGCCCAGTGTACACCTGAACAGACACACACACCTCACTGTGACTCAATGCACAGCCTATACCAGCACACAAACACACACATGCACACACACACACGGCTCACTGTGACTCAATGCCCAGCATAAACCTGAAAAGACACACACTATCAGACACAAACATCACTGGTTCTCATTGCGTGGCTTTTACCACTGCACATAAACACAAACTCACACACACACCTCACTGTGACTCAATGTCCAGCCTATATGTTCACACACATGCACACTCACACACACACAGCTCACAGTGAATCAATGCAAAACATATAGCCACACAACATGCACAACCACACATTAACTCAATGTGAATCAATGCATAGCCTATACCAGCACACATGCATGCACACACACAGACTCAATGCACAGTCTATAGAGTGACACACAGAAACACATAGCTCAGTGTTACACAATGCCCAGCCTCTAGCAGCACACACACACACACACAGCCACACACATGCACGGCTCACTGTATCTCAATGTACATCTCATACCAGAACACACACACACACACACACAGCTCATTGTGAAACAATGCAAAATGTATACCAGCAGACATCCACACACCCACACTCACAGTTCAATGTGAATCAAGGCACAGCCTATAAAAGCACACATGCATGCACACACACACACAGCAAACTGTGACTGAATGCCCAGTATGTAACAGCACACACACACTCATACACACCTCACTGTTAACCAGTGTGCAGCTTCTACAAGCACACTCACATACACACACAGCTCACTGTAACTGAATGTGCAGCCTATATCAGCACACACACAAACACACACAGCTCACTGTGCTTCAATGTCCAGCCTATACTTGCACACACATGAACACTCACACACACACAACACTGTGACTCAATTCTCAGCCTATGCCAGCCCAGAGGTATTCAAAAACACACACAGAGCTACTGTGACTCAATGCACATTACCTAACAGCACACACACACACACAAACATACACTGCTCATTGGACTCAATGCACTGTCTAAACAAGCACACACACACACAAACACACACACACATATGACTCACTGACTCAATGCACAACCTGTACTGGCACACACACAAGGTTTACTGTGACTCAATGCAGAGTCTACACCAACATACAAACACATGGCTCACTGTGACTCAATGTAATGCCTATGCCAGCACACACACACAGAGACACATGCATGGCTCTCTCTGATTCAATGCATGTACTATACCATCACAAACACACACACACACACACACGCACAGTCACTGTGACACAATGAAGACCCTATACCACAACACCCATGCAAAGACACATATGCACGGCTCTTTGTGACTCTATGCACACCCTATACTATCACATACACACATTCACACATGGCTCATTGTGAATCAGTGCACAGTCTGTAGTTCCAGGTATACACACACAAACACACACCTCAGTGACTCAATGCCAAACCCATACCATCACACACATACACACACAGCTCAGTGTGAATCAGTGTACAGTCTTCAGCTCCATGTACATACACACACAACACACCTTAGTGAATCAATGCAGAGACGATACCAGCATACACACACACATACACACACCTGAGACTCAATGCTCTGCCTATTGCAGCACACACAAACACACACGCACACACACGCCTCACTGTGGTTCAATACCAGCCTGTACCTGCACACACTCACACTCTCACACACACCGCCGTGTGACTCAATGCAGTTTATACCACCACACAGACACACAGGCACACACAAACACCTGTCTGAGACTCAATGCCAAGCCCATACAAGTAAACAGACACACACAACAATGGCTCACTGAGACTCAATGAACAGTGTATAGTAGCACATACAAACACATGGCTCAATGTGAGTCAATGCATAGCCTATACCCGCACACACACACACAGAAACACACCTTAATATGGCTCAGTGTACAGCCTATAGCAGTACACACACACATCTTACTGTGACTCATGCAGACTCTACAGCACTAAATACACAAACACTAACACAGGGCTGGGATTCTATGCACAGTCCATACCAGCAAAGGCACACACACCACACCACACTGTGACTCAATGTTCAGATTATACCAGCACACACACACGACTCACTGTGTCCTAGTGCACAGAATATAACATCACACACACACCCCACACTGTGACTCAATGCACAGCCTGTACCTACACATACACACACACACACTTCACTGTGACAAAATATGCAGCCTATACCAGCACACACACACACACACCCTCAATGTTACACAATGGTCAGCCTATATCAGAACACGCAGACACACACACACATCACTCTGACTCACTGCACATCCTATACCAGTGCACTCACACACACACACACATGGCTGACTGTGAATCAATGCACACTCTATACCAGGACACACACACACACACACACAAGGCTCCCTGTGACTCAGTGCACAGGATATGCTAGCAGACATACACACACAGAGAAGCACATACGGCAAACTGTGAGTCAATCCACAGCCCATACCTCCACACACGCACATATACTGACACTCAAAAACACAGCTCAGTGTGATTCAATGCAAATCCTATGCCAGAAAGTGCACACACACAGACACAAACCTCCCTATGAATCAGTGCATAGCATATAACATCACACACATACACCTCACTGTGACTCAATGTGCTGCCTCTACCTGCACACACACACACACAAAACTCAATATGACTCAATGAGCAGGCTGTACCAGCACACATATACACACATGTGCACACAGATCTCAGTGTGCCTCAATTGTCAGCCTATACCAGAACACACAGACACACACACCTCCCACTCTGACTCAATGCACAACCTATACCAGCGTGCACACACACTCACATGGCACAGTGAATCAAGGCACAATTTTACCAGCACATGCACACACACCTCAGAGTGATTCAAAGCTCAGCCTATACCAGCAAACACACACACACAAACACAGACATGCACAGATGCAGGCCTCACTGTGACTCAATGCACAGCCTATACCAGTACACACACACACACACCAACACGCACTCACACATGGCTCACTGGTACTCAATAAATCGCCTATACCAGCACACACACACACAGCGCACTGTGACTCAATGCAGTCTGTATAACCACACACTCACACACACACCCATGAGTCAATAAAGCCCATACTAGCACAATAAAGCCCATACCAGCACACAAACTCACATGCACACACACACACACGAGACTGTGACTGAAAACGCTTCCTGTACCAGCACACACACACACAAACACCTCACTGTGACTCAATGCACAGCCTATATGAGCGCACACATACACACACAGCTCACAGTGACTCAATACAGAGTCTATACCAGCTCACACACAGACACACAGCCCACTCTGTCTCAATTGTCATCTAGTGCCAGCACACACACACACACACAAACACACAAACACACACAGCCGTTCAGGTCAAAGTGGATAAAACCACAGTCCACACCATCACAGCACACACACACCGCACTACTCACTGTGACTCAATGCACAGTCTACACCAGCAAATACACACATACACAAACAACTCCCACACATTCAACTGTGACTCAGTGCTCTGACTATACCAGCTCCCCACACACACATGGTTCACTGTGACTCAGTGCACAGCAAATAACTGTACACACACAGACCTACACACAGATATGGCTCAGTTTGACCTAACGAACAGTCTGTAGCACCACATACACACATGCACACCTCAGTGACTCAATGTTCAGCCTGTACCATCACACACACACACAAGCATACACAAATACACATACACACACTAATACGGCTCGCTGTGATTCAATACACAGCCTATAACACCACACAGAGACACCCATCACTGTGACTCGAACTGCAGCTTGTACCTGCACATACACACACAAAGTCCCACCTTCTGTGACTCAATTCACAGCCTACTGCAGCATACACACAGAAAAACAACCATCACTGTGATTCAATGCACCGCCTATACCACCATACACACAGGGCTCACTGTGAATCAATACACAACCTATACAAGAACACACAAACACTCACTCACACGTATCTGACTGTGACTCAGTGAACCACCTATAGCAGCACGCACACTCACACACAAACATACACGGCTCATTGGACTCAATGCACTGTCTATACCAGCACACACACACACACGCACACACACATATGACTCACTGACTCAATGCACAGCCTGTACTGGCACACACAAAAGGCTTACTGTGACTCAATGCAGAGTCTACACCAGCATACAAACACATGGCTCACTGTGACTCAATGTAATGCCTATGCCAACACACACACACAGAGACACATGCATGGCTCTCTCTGATTCAATGCACGTACTATACCATCACAAACACACACACACACACACGGACAGTCACTGTGACACAATGCACAGCCTATACCACAACACCTATGCAAAGACACATATGCACGGCTCTTTGTGAGTCTATGCACACCCTATACTATCACATACACACATTCACACATGGCTCATTGTGAATCAGTGCACAGTCTGTAGTTCCAGTTGTACACACACAGACACACCCCTCAGTGACTCAATGCAAAGCCCATACCATCACACACACACACATACACACACAGCTCACTGTGAATCAGTGTACAGTGTTCAGCTCCATGTACATACACACACAACACACCTTAGTGAATCAATGCAGAGACCATACCAGCATACACACACACATACACACACCTGAGACTCAATGCTCTGCCTATTCCAGCACACACGCACACACACACACGGCTCACTGTGATTCAATGCACAGCCTATAACACCACACAGAGACACCCATCACTCTAACTCAAACCGCAGCCTGTACCTGCACATACACACACAAAGACCCACCTTCTGCTACTCAATTCACAGTCTACTGCAGCACACACACACACCTGTCTGTGACTGGAAAAGCTTTCTGTACCAGCACACACACACAGAAACACCTCAGTGAGACTCAATGCACTGCCTATACGAGCAAACACTTAAACACACAGCTCACAGTGAATCAATACAGAGTCTATACCAGCACACACACAGACACACACAGAGCCCACTCTGTCTCAATGGTCATTCAGTGCTAGCACACACACACACACACACACAGATACACACACACACACTCGTTCATGTCAAAGTGGATAAAAACACAGTCCACACCATCACAGACACACACACACTGCACTACTAACTGTGACTCAATGCACAGTATACACCAGCAAATACACACACACACATACACACACATCTCCTACACATTTAACTGTGACTCAGTGCTGTGACTATACCAGCTCCCCACACACACATGGTTCACCATGACTCAATGCAGAGCCAATAACTCTACACACACAAAAACATACACACACATATGGCTCAGTTTGACCTAACGAAGAGTCTGTAGCACCACATACACACATGAACACCTCAGTGACTCAGTGTTCAGCCTGTACCATCACACACACACACATACAAAAATACACATACACACAAAAATACGGCTTGCTGTGATTCAATGCACAGCCTATTACACCACACAGAGACACCCATCTCTCTGACTCAAACCGCAGCCTGTACTTGCACATACACACACAAAGACCCACCTTCTGTGACTCAATTCACAGCCTACTGCAGCACACACACACACAAACACAACCATCACTGTGACTCAATGCACCTCCTATACCAGCATACACACATGGCTCACTGTGGATCAATGCACAGCCTATACAAGAACACACAAACACACACTCACACATAACTGACTGTGAGTCAGGGAACCACCTATAGCAGCACACACACACACACACAAACATACACGGCTCTCTTGGACTCAATGCACTGCACATACCAGCACACACACACACACACACACATATATGACTCACTGACTCAATGCATAGCCTGTACTGGCACACACACAAGGCTTACTGTGACTCAAGGCAGAGTCTAGACCAACATACAAACACATGGCTCACTGTGACGCAATGTAATGCCTATGCCAGCACACACACACAGAGACACATGCATGGCTCTCTCTGATTCAATGCACGCACTATACCATCACAAACACAAACACACACACATGCACAGTCACTGTGCCACAGTACACAGCCTATACCACAACACCCATGCAAAGACACATATGCACGGCTCTTTGTGACTCTATGCACACCCTATACTATCACCTACACACATTCACACATGGCTCGTTGTGAATCAGTGCACAGTCTGTAGTTCCAGGTATACACACACAGACACACACCTCAGTGATTCAATGAAAAGCCCATACCATCACACACACACACACATACACACACAGCTCACTGTGAATCAGTATACGGTCTTCAGCTCCATGTACATACACACACAACACACCTTAGTGAATTAATGCAGAGACCATACCAACATACACACACACATACACACACCTGAGACTCAATGCTCTTCCTATTGCAGCACACACACACACACACACACAGCTCACTGTGATTCAATACCAGCCTGTACCTGCACACACACACACTCTCACACACCACGCCGTGTGACTCAATGCAGCTTATACCACCACACAGACACACAGACACACACACACACCTCACTGTGACTCAATGCCAAGCCCATACAAGTAAACAGACACACACAACCATGGTTCACTGAGACTCAATGAACAGTGTATACTAGCACATACAAACACATGGCTCAATGTGAGTCAATGCATAGCCTATACCCACACACACATACACAGAAACACACCTTAATGTGGCTCAGTGCACAGCCTATAGCAGTACACACACACACACACACACCGCTCACTGATTCAATGCAAATCCCTTATCAGCATACACATACACATACACTCACCTAGGTGTTACTCAATTCTCAGCCTATAGCAGCACACACACACACCTTACTGTGACTCATGCAGACTCTACAGCACCAAATACACAAACATTAACACAGGGCTGGGATTCAATGCACAATCCATACCAGCAAAGGCACACACACCACACCACACTGTGACTCAATGGTCAGATTATACCAGCACACACACATGGCTCACTGTGTCCTAGTGCACAGCATATAACATCACACACACACCCCACACTGTGACTCAATGCACAGCCTGTACCTACACATACACACACACACACCTCACTGTGACAAAAAGTGCAGCCTATGCCAGCACACACACACACCTCAATGTGACACAATGGTCAGCCTATACCAGAACACGCAGACACACACACATCACTGTGACTCAATGCACAGACTATACCAGCGTGCACACAAACACACAGCACTGTGACTCAATGTACAATGTATACCAAAACACACAAGCATACACTCACACCTCAGTGTCACTCAATGCACAGCCTATACCAGCACCACACATACACACCTGCACAGATACAGGGTTCGCTGTGACTCAATGCACAACCTATAGAAGAACACACACACATACCAACATGCACACACACATGGCTGACCGTGACTCAATCAATCGTCTATACCAGCACACACACACACGACTCACTGTGACTCAATGCAGTCTTTAGCACAACAAACACAGACACACACACCCATTGAATCAATGAAAGCCCACCAACACACAACACACCCATGGCTCCGTGTTACACAATGCGCAGCCTCTAGCAGCACACACACACACCCACACACACAGCCACACATATGCACGGCTCACTGTATCTCAATGTACATCTTATACCGGAACACACACACACACACACACACACACACACACATACACGGCCACATACCACACTGTGACTCAAAGTTCAGAATATACCAGCATGCACACATGAAAACAGCTCACTCACACTCAGTGCATGGCTTATACCATCACGAAACACACACGTGTATCACTATGTGTCAATGCATAAACTATACCAGCATTCACACACACAAACATGGCCATGACTCAGTTCACAGATTTTACAAGCACACACACACACATGGCTCACTGTCACCCAATAACCAGCCTACGCCAGGACAGACACACAAACACACCTCACTGTGAATGAATGCACAGCCTATACCAGTACAGAAACATACACAAACACACAAGGCACACTGTGACTAATAGCCAGCCTTTAGATGCAGACACATGCACACTCCCACAAACACACTTCACTGTGACACAATGCTCAGCCTGTAGCACAACACACAGACACACATACCCCCAGATGACTGTGAAAAATGCAAAGCATACACCAGCACACACCCACACACACAGTTCAATGTGAATCAATGCACAGCTTATAAAATCACACACAAATGCGCACGCACACACGGCTAACTGTGACAGAATGCACAGAATGGAACAGCACACACACACACACCTCACTGTGATTCAATGTGCAGCCTCTACAAGAGCACTCACACATACACATGGCTCACTGTGACTGAATGCGCAGCCTATACCAGCACACACACGAAAACACACAGCTCACTGTGATTCAATGCCCAGCCTATACTTGCACACACACGTACACTTACACACACACCTCACTGTGACTCAATGCTCAGCCTATACCAGCCCAGAGGTATTCACAAACAAACACAGAGCTCACTGTGACTCAATGCACATTAACTTGAAGCAAACAACACACACACACACACACACACATGGTTCTCTGTGACTCAGTTCACAGTCTATACTAGCATCACACCCACACTCACAGCTCACTGTGACTTACTGCACCACCTATATAGGCACACACATACACACAAAGCCACAGACACCTACGGCTCACTGTAACTCGGTGTACATCTTGTACTGGCAAAACAAACTCACAGCCAAACTGTGACTCAATGCTCAAACTATATCAGCACATGCACACACAAACAGCTCACTGTGAATCAATTGACAGCCTATACCATCACAAACACATAAACAGCTCACTATGAGTCAATGCATAGCCTATGTCTGCATGCATACACACACACACACACACACACACACATGGCCGTGACTCAGTTCACAGTCTATACCAGCACATAATCACACATGGCTTACTGTGACAAAACACGCAACCGAACACAGCACATGTGGACACACACACACCCAGAGACACACATGACTCACTGTGACTCAATGCACTGTCCATATTTGCACAGACACACACAGATGGCTCACTGGGACCCTGTGCACAGCTTATACCAACAAACCCTCACAGACACTAACGGAGCACTGTGACTCAATGCATAGCCTATATCAACAGGCATACACACACACACAAAAATACGGCAATGTGACTCAGTGCACAGCTTATAACAGAACACATGCATGCACACACACAAAAACAAACATGGCTCACTGATACTCAATCCACAGTCTCTAACAGCACACACACACTCACACTCAAACCTCACTGTGTCTGAATACACACTCACACAGACACTGACACACATGTCACTGTGACTCAATGCACAGCCTATCTCAGCACACACACACAGACATACAAAGCTGAGACTCAATGCCCAGTGTACACCTGAACAGACACACACACCTCACTGTGACTCAATGCACAGCCTATACCAGCACACAAACACACACATGCACACACACACACGGCTCACTGTGACTCAATGCCCAGCATAAACCTGAAAAGACACACACTATCAGACACAAACATCACTGGTTCTCATTGCGTGGCTTTTACCACTGCACATAAACACAAACTCACACACACACCTCACTGTGACTCAATGTCCAGCCTATATGTTCACACACATGCACACTCACACACACACAGCTCACAGTGAATCAATGCAAAACATATAGCCACACAACATGCACAACCACACATTAACTCAATGTGAATCAATGCATAGCCTATACCAGCACACATGCATGCACACACACAGACTCAATGCACAGTCTATAGAGTGACACACAGAAACACATAGCTCAGTGTTACACAATGCCCAGCCTCTAGCAGCACACACACACACACACAGCCACACACATGCACGGCTCACTGTATCTCAATGTACATCTCATACCAGAACACACACACACACACACACAGCTCATTGTGAAACAATGCAAAATGTATACCAGCAGACATCCACACACCCACACTCACAGTTCAATGTGAATCAAGGCACAGCCTATAAAAGCACACATGCATGCACACACACACACAGCAAACTGTGACTGAATGCCCAGTATGTAACAGCACACACACACTCATACACACCTCACTGTTAACCAGTGTGCAGCTTCTACAAGCACACTCACATACACACACAGCTCACTGTAACTGAATGTGCAGCCTATATCAGCACACACACAAACACACACAGCTCACTGTGCTTCAATGTCCAGCCTATACTTGCACACACATGAACACTCACACACACACAACACTGTGACTCAATTCTCAGCCTATGCCAGCCCAGAGGTATTCAAAAACACACACAGAGCTACTGTGACTCAATGCACATTACCTAACAGCACACACACACACACAAACATACACTGCTCATTGGACTCAATGCACTGTCTAAACAAGCACACACACACACAAACACACACACACATATGACTCACTGACTCAATGCACAACCTGTACTGGCACACACACAAGGTTTACTGTGACTCAATGCAGAGTCTACACCAACATACAAACACATGGCTCACTGTGACTCAATGTAATGCCTATGCCAGCACACACACACAGAGACACATGCATGGCTCTCTCTGATTCAATGCATGTACTATACCATCACAAACACACACACACACACACACGCACAGTCACTGTGACACAATGAAGACCCTATACCACAACACCCATGCAAAGACACATATGCACGGCTCTTTGTGACTCTATGCACACCCTATACTATCACATACACACATTCACACATGGCTCATTGTGAATCAGTGCACAGTCTGTAGT
>NW_027207951.1:0-44817 GCF_963455315.2 Globicephala melas | reverse complement strand
CGCCTCCTGCCCCTTAACCTGCACCTGCCCCACCCCAGGCATATCGCAAGACTTGCAAGTGGCTACTCGGAGGGTGCCGTGGTTCGCAGGTGGGTCGACTCTAAGGAAGTGGGCTGGAGGTGGGAACCTGCCTAGCAGGAACTGTGGAGATCCCGTTTCTTCACAGCTCTTCCCTTCTCAGCTGCTCCACCATCATCTGGGTGCACCAGCTTTACTTACCTGTAGGAGGGCCACGTTGGATCGGGACATTGTGGTACCAACGCAGGGGAGAATGGGCAGTAGAGGTCCGAGGGGCCGCTGGTCAGGTGGCACGTCCTGCTACCTTGTTCCCTCAGCAGCAGCATACTCCAGCCGTGGGACCCAGGCCTGCGGAGGCTCCAGGGGTGTGACACCGGCCGATGTCACAGAGGCCTGAGGTAACAGACTAGGCGTTTCTTAACCCCTTCTTTGCCTTGTCGTTGAGCAATCCTTTTCCCTCTCAGCATAGTTTATATACAGTGTTGCGTCTGCTGAGTTCTACAGCCGCTTGATGCAATTATAAACGTAGCTGTACCCGTAGCGTTTCAGATTCTTTGCCCTGTTAGTTGATTGAGGAATGTTTTGCAGCGTTCCCTGTGCTTTCGGGGGGGTCGCCCTTGATGAGCACTTTTTGATAAGTTAAGTGTGTTTCTCTGAATCCCAACCTCCCACTTCACCCTTCCCCGGTCTCCAATTTCCCCCTCTGAGAACTCCACGCTTCTTTCTTCCCTCTGTGAACCCTGTGTTTCCTTTGTATCCCTATTTAGACCGCACATATAAGAGATAGCCTGCGATATGTGTCTTGCTGTCTCTACCAGAATTAGTGAGATCATCTACTGCTGCACCCACGCTGCTGCAAATGGTATGAGTTCATTTGGTTCTGTGGACGAGTGGTAGTCGAGGGAGTGTAGGTAGCAGGAAGCACCTTTCTTCCATTCACCCCTCGTTCGATTATTTCGTGCGCTTGCGTGTCTTGGCTGTGGGTAAAGGTACCACAACGACCGCTGGGGTGCAAGTGCTTCCTTCCAATGATGCTAGTCTCTGGTTATCCGACCTGCAGCGGGGTTGCCCAATCTCGTGGTCCCTCCAGTGTTTAGTCTGGTAAGGAACTTGCCTACTGATCTTCCGACCGGCTGTTACCAATTTACAATGCCAGCCACAGCAATAGTAGCTTCCCTGTTGGGCATGCCCTCTTGAGCACTTACGCTTTTAGGGTTTGTGAGGACTGCAGCCAGGAAACCCTCGTCTAGCTTCCCTTGCACTCTCTAATCAAGACAGATGCTGAGCATCTTTTCATTTGAATGTGCTGTTTTCTAAAACGCGCGTGAGTACCACTGAGGTCTTGTAAGGTTTCTGCCTGAGAGTCGGCCTGATTTGAATTCGTTTCAGATTACCTAGCCCAGGATATTTCTTGAGGGCAGGGTTGTGTTTGCAAAGCCGCCGGCCGCAGGCCTTGTGAATGATAGGAGCCCTTCGGCACAGTTTGTAAGGTTGTTACGACAGTGTGCCACAAGGCGGCAGCACTGCTGCGCGTTCCCTCCGGTAACTTGGGAAACAAAGGCATTGCGGGCTCCCGGTGTTGGATTGGAAATGGGGAGTCGAACGTGGCTAAGCGCACACCCCAGGGCTTGCGTATGCTCGCCTCCTGCCCCTTAACCTGCACTGCCCCACCCCAGGCATATCGCAAGTCTTGCAAGTGGGCTACTCGGAGGGTGCCGTGGTTCGCAGGTGGGTCGACTCTAAGGAAGTGGGCTGGAGGTGGGAACCTGCCTAGCAGGAACTGTGGAGATCCCGTTTCTTCACAGCTCTTCCCTCTCAGCTGCTCCACCATCATCTGGGTGCACCAGGCTTTACTTACCTGTAGGAGGGCCACGTTGGATCGGGACATTGTGGTACCACGCAGGGGAGAATGGGCAGTAGAGGTCCGAGGGGCCGCTGGTCAGGTGGCACGTCCTGCTACCTTGTTCCCTCAGCAGCAGCATACTCCAGCCGTGGGACCCAGGCCTGCGGAGGCTCCAGGGGTGTGACACCGGCCGATGTCACAGAGGCCTGAGGTAACAGACTAGGCGTTTCTTAACCCTTCTTTGCCTTGTCGTTGAGCAATCCTTTTCCCTCTCAGCATAGTTTATATACAGTGTTGCGTCTGCTGAGTTCTACAGCCGCTTGATGCAATTATAAACGTAGCTGTACCCGTAGCGTTTCAGATTCTTTGCCCTGTTAGTTGATTGAGGAATGTTTTGCAGCGTTCCCTGTGCTTTCGGGGGGGTCGCCCTTGATGAGCACTTTTTGATAAGTTAAGTGTGTTTCTCTGAATCCCAACCTCCCACTTCACCCTTCCCCGGTCTCCAATTTCCCCCTCTGAGAACTCCACGCTTCTTTCTTCCCTCTGTGAACCCTGTGTTTCCTTTGTATCCCTATTTAGACCGCACATATAAGAGATAGCCTGCGATATGTGTCTTGCTGTCTCTACCAGAATTAGTGAGATCATCTACTGCTGCACCCACGCTGCTGCAAATGGTATGAGTTCATTTGGTTCTGTGGACGAGTGGTAGTCGAGGGAGTGTAGGTAGCAGAACACCTTTCTCCATTCACCCCTCGTTCGATATTTCGTGCGCTTGCGTGTCTTGGCTGTGGTAAAGGGAACCACAACGACCGCTGGGGTGCAAGTGCTTCCTTCCAATGATGCTAGTCTCTGGTTATCCGACCTGCAGCGGGGTTGCCCAATCTCGTGGTCCCTCCAGTGTTTAGTCTGGTAAGGAACTTGCCTACTGATCTTCCGACCGGCTGTTACCAATTTACAATGCCAGCCACAGCAATAGTAGGCTTCCCTGTTGGGCATGCCCTCTTGAGCACTTACGCTTTTAGGGTTTGTGAGGACTGCAGCCAGGGAAACCCTCGTCTAGCTTCCCTTGCACTCTCTAATCAAGACAGATGCTGAGCATCTTTTCATTTGAATGTGCTGTTTTCTAAAACGCGCGTGAGTACCACTGAGGTCTTGTAAGGTTTCTGCCTGAGAGTCGGGCCTGATTTGAATTCGTTTCAGATTACCTAGCCCAGGATATTTCTTGAGGGCAGGGTTGTGTTTGCAAAGCCGCCGGCCGCAGGCCTTGTGAATGATAGGAGCCCTTCGGCACAGTTTGTAAGGTTGTTACGACAGTGTGCCACAAGGCGGCAGCACTGCTGCGCGTTCCCTCCGGTAACTTGGGGAAACAAAGGCATTGCGGGGCTTCCGGTGTTGGATTGGAAATGGGGAGTCGAACGTGGCTAAGCGCACACCCCAGGGCTTGCGTATGCTCGCCTCCTGCCCCTTAACCTGCACTGCCCCACCCCAGGCATATCGCAAGTCTTGCAAGTGGGCTACTCGGAGGGTGCCGTGGTTCGCAGGTGGGTCGACTCTAAGGAAGTGGGCTGGAGGTGGGAACCTGCCTAGCAGGAACTGTGGAGATCCCGTTTCTTCACAGCTCTTCCCTCTCAGCTGCTCCACCATCATCTGGGTGCACCAGGCTTTACTTACCTGTAGGAGGGCCACGTTGGATCGGGACATTGTGGTACCACGCAGGGGAGAATGGGCAGTAGAGGTCCGAGGGGCCGCTGGTCAGGTGGCACGTCCTGCTACCTTGTTCCCTCAGCAGCAGCATACTCCAGCCGTGGGACCCAGGCCTGCGGAGGCTCCAGGGGTGTGACACCGGCCGATGTCACAGAGGCCTGAGGTAACAGACTAGGCGTTTCTTAACCCCTTCTTTGCCTTGTCGTTGAGCAATCCTTTTCCCTCTCAGCATAGTTTATATACAGTGTTGCGTCTGCTGAGTTCTACAGCCGCTTGATGCAATTATAAACGTAGCTGTACCCGTAGCGTTTCAGATTCTTTGCCCTGTTAGTTGATTGAGGAATGTTTTGCAGCGTTCCCTGTGCTTTCGGGGGGGTCGCCCTTGATGAGCACTTTTTGATAAGTTAAGTGTGTTTCTCTGAATCCCAACCTCCCACTTCACCCTTCCCCGGTCTCCAATTTCCCCCTCTGAGAACTCCACGCTTCTTTCTTCCCTCTGTGAACCCTGTGTTTCCTTTGTATCCCTATTTAGACCGCACATATAAGAGATAGCCTGCGATATGTGTCTTGCTGTCTCTACCAGAATTAGTGAGATCATCTACTGCTGCACCCACGCTGCTGCAAATGGTATGAGTTCATTTGGTTCTGTGGACGAGTGGTAGTCGAGGGAGTGTAGGTAGCAGAACACCTTTCTCCATTCACCCCTCGTTCGATATTTCGTGCGCTTGCGTGTCTTGGCTGTGGTAAAGGGTACCACAACGACCGCTGGGGTGCAAGTGCTTCCTTCCAATGATGCTAGTCTCTGGTTATCCGACCTGCAGCGGGGTTGCCCAATCTCGTGGTCCCTCCAGTGTTTAGTCTGGTAAGGAACTTGCCTACTGATCTTCCGACCGGCTGTTACCAATTTACAATGCCAGCCACAGCAATAGTAGGCTTCCCTGTTGGGCATGCCCTCTTGAGCACTTACGCTTTTAGGGTTTGTGAGGACTGCAGCCAGGGAAACCCTCGTCTAGCTTCCCTTGCACTCTCTAATCAAGACAGATGCTGAGCATCTTTTCATTTGAATGTGCTGTTTTCTAAAACGCGCGTGAGTACCACTGAGGTCTTGTAAGGTTTCTGCCTGAGAGTCGGGCCTGATTTGAATTCGTTTCAGATTACCTAGCCCAGGATATTTCTTGAGGGCAGGGTTGTGTTTGCAAAGCCGCCGGCCGCAGGCCTTGTGAATGATAGGAGCCCTTCGGCACAGTTTGTAAGGTTGTTACGACAGTGTGCCACAAGGCGGCAGCACTGCTGCGCGTTCCCTCCGGTAACTTGGGGAAACAAAGGCATTGCGGGGCTCCCGGTGTTGGATTGGAAATGGGGAGTCGAACGTGGCTAAGCGCACACCCCAGGGCTTGCGTATGCTCGCCTCCTGCCCCTTAACCTGCACTGCCCCACCCCAGGCATATCGCAAGACTTGCAAGTGGGCTACTCGGAGGGTGCCGTGGTTCGCAGGTGGGTCGACTCTAAGGAAGTGGGCTGGAGGTGGGAACCTGCCTAGCAGGAACTGTGGAGATCCCGTTTCTTCACAGCTCTTCCCTCTCAGCTGCTCCACCATCATCTGGGTGCACCAGGCTTTACTTACCTGTAGGAGGGCCACGTTGGATCGGGACATTGTGGTACCACGCAGGGGAGAATGGGCAGTAGAGGTCCGAGGGGCCGCTGGTCAGGTGGCACGTCCTGCTACCTTGTTCCCTCAGCAGCAGCATACTCCAGCCGTGGGACCCAGGCCTGCGGAGGCTCCAGGGGTGTGACACCGGCCGATGTCACAGAGGCCTGAGGTAACAGACTAGGCGTTTCTTAACCCCTTCTTTGCCTTGTCGTTGAGCAATCCTTTTCCCTCTCAGCATAGTTTATATACAGTGTTGCGTCTGCTGAGTTCTACAGCCGCTTGATGCAATTATAAACGTAGCTGTACCCGTAGCGTTTCAGATTCTTTGCCCTGTTAGTTGATTGAGGAATGTTTTGCAGCGTTCCCTGTGCTTTCGGGGGGGTCGCCCTTGATGAGCACTTTTTGATAAGTTAAGTGTGTTTCTCTGAATCCCAACCTCCCACTTCACCCTTCCCCGGTCTCCAATTTCCCCCTCTGAGAACTCCACGCTTCTTTCTTCCCTCTGTGAACCCTGTGTTTCCTTTGTATCCCTATTTAGACCGCACATATAAGAGATAGCCTGCGATATGTGTCTTGCTGTCTCTACCAGAATTAGTGAGATCATCTACTGCTGCACCCACGCTGCTGCAAATGGTATGAGTTCATTTGGTTCTGTGGACGAGTGGTAGTCGAGGGAGTGTAGGTAGCAGAACACCTTTCTCCATTCACCCCTCGTTCGATATTTCGTGCGCTTGCGTGTCTTGGCTGTGGTAAAGGGTACCACAACGACCGCTGGGGTGCAAGTGCTTCCTTCCAATGATGCTAGTCTCTGGTTATCCGACCTGCAGCGGGGTTGCCCAATCTCGTGGTCCCTCCAGTGTTTAGTCTGGTAAGGAACTTGCCTACTGATCTTCCGACCGGCTGTTACCAATTTACAATGCCAGCCACAGCAATAGTAGGCTTCCCTGTTGGGCATGCCCTCTTGAGCACTTACGCTTTTAGGGTTTGTGAGGACTGCAGCCAGGGAAACCCTCGTCTAGCTTCCCTTGCACTCTCTAATCAAGACAGATGCTGAGCATCTTTTCATTTGAATGTGCTGTTTTCTAAAACGCGCGTGAGTACCACTGAGGTCTTGTAAGGTTTCTGCCTGAGAGTCGGGCCTGATTTGAATTCGTTTCAGATTACCTAGCCCAGGATATTTCTTGAGGGCAGGGTTGTGTTTGCAAAGCCGCCGGCCGCAGGCCTTGTGAATGATAGGAGCCCTTCGGCACAGTTTGTAAGGTTGTTACGACAGTGTGCCACAAGGCGGCAGCACTGCTGCGCGTTCCCTCCGGTAACTTGGGGAAACAAAGGCATTGCGGGGCTCCCGGTGTTGGATTGGAAATGGGGAGTCGAACGTGGCTAAGCGCACACCCCAGGGCTTGCGTATGCTCGCCTCCTGCCCCTTAACCTGCACTGCCCCACCCCAGGCATATCGCAAGTCTTGCAAGTGGGCTACTCGGAGGGTGCCGTGGTTCGCAGGTGGGTCGACTCTAAGGAAGTGGGCTGGAGGTGGGAACCTGCCTAGCAGGAACTGTGGAGATCCCGTTTCTTCACAGCTCTTCCCTCTCAGCTGCTCCACCATCATCTGGGTGCACCAGGCTTTACTTACCTGTAGGAGGGCCACGTTGGATCGGGACATTGTGGTACCACGCAGGGGAGAATGGGCAGTAGAGGTCCGAGGGGCCGCTGGTCAGGTGGCACGTCCTGCTACCTTGTTCCCTCAGCAGCAGCATACTCCAGCCGTGGGACCCAGGCCTGCGGAGGCTCCAGGGGTGTGACACCGGCCGATGTCACAGAGGCCTGAGGTAACAGACTAGGCGTTTCTTAACCCCTTCTTTGCCTTGTCGTTGAGCAATCCTTTTCCCTCTCAGCATAGTTTATATACAGTGTTGCGTCTGCTGAGTTCTACAGCCGCTTGATGCAATTATAAACGTAGCTGTACCCGTAGCGTTTCAGATTCTTTGCCCTGTTAGTTGATTGAGGAATGTTTTGCAGCGTTCCCTGTGCTTTCGGGGGGGTCGCCCTTGATGAGCACTTTTTGATAAGTTAAGTGTGTTTCTCTGAATCCCAACCTCCCACTTCACCCTTCCCCGGTCTCCAATTTCCCCCTCTGAGAACTCCACGCTTCTTTCTTCCCTCTGTGAACCCTGTGTTTCCTTTGTATCCCTATTTAGACCGCACATATAAGAGATAGCCTGCGATATGTGTCTTGCTGTCTCTACCAGAATTAGTGAGATCATCTACTGCTGCACCCACGCTGCTGCAAATGGTATGAGTTCATTTGGTTCTGTGGACGAGTGGTAGTCGAGGGAGTGTAGGTAGCAGAACACCTTTCTCCATTCACCCCTCGTTCGATATTTCGTGCGCTTGCGTGTCTTGGCTGTGGTAAAGGGTACCACAACGACCGCTGGGGTGCAAGTGCTTCCTTCCAATGATGCTAGTCTCTGGTTATCCGACCTGCAGCGGGGTTGCCCAATCTCGTGGTCCCTCCAGTGTTTAGTCTGGTAAGGAACTTGCCTACTGATCTTCCGACCGGCTGTTACCAATTTACAATGCCAGCCACAGCAATAGTAGGCTTCCCTGTTGGGCATGCCCTCTTGAGCACTTACGCTTTTAGGGTTTGTGAGGACTGCAGCCAGGGAAACCCTCGTCTAGCTTCCCTTGCACTCTCTAATCAAGACAGATGCTGAGCATCTTTTCATTTGAATGTGCTGTTTTCTAAAACGCGCGTGAGTACCACTGAGGTCTTGTAAGGTTTCTGCCTGAGAGTCGGGCCTGATTTGAATTCGTTTCAGATTACCTAGCCCAGGATATTTCTTGAGGGCAGGGTTGTGTTTGCAAAGCCGCCGGCCGCAGGCCTTGTGAATGATAGGAGCCCTTCGGCACAGTTTGTAAGGTTGTTACGACAGTGTGCCACAAGGCGGCAGCACTGCTGCGCGTTCCCTCCGGTAACTTGGGGAAACAAAGGCATTGCGGGGCTCCCGGTGTTGGATTGGAAATGGGGAGTCGAACGTGGCTAAGCGCACACCCCAGGGCTTGCGTATGCTCGCCTCCTGCCCCTTAACCTGCACTGCCCCACCCCAGGCATATCGCAAGTCTTGCAAGTGGGCTACTCGGAGGGTGCCGTGGTTCGCAGGTGGGTCGACTCTAAGGAAGTGGGCTGGAGGTGGGAACCTGCCTAGCAGGAACTGTGGAGATCCCGTTTCTTCACAGCTCTTCCCTCTCAGCTGCTCCACCATCATCTGGGTGCACCAGGCTTTACTTACCTGTAGGAGGGCCACGTTGGATCGGGACATTGTGGTACCACGCAGGGGAGAATGGGCAGTAGAGGTCCGAGGGGCCGCTGGTCAGGTGGCACGTCCTGCTACCTTGTTCCCTCAGCAGCAGCATACTCCAGCCGTGGGACCCAGGCCTGCGGAGGCTCCAGGGGTGTGACACCGGCCGATGTCACAGAGGCCTGAGGTAACAGACTAGGCGTTTCTTAACCCCTTCTTTGCCTTGTCGTTGAGCAATCCTTTTCCCTCTCAGCATAGTTTATATACAGTGTTGCGTCTGCTGAGTTCTACAGCCGCTTGATGCAATTATAAACGTAGCTGTACCCGTAGCGTTTCAGATTCTTTGCCCTGTTAGTTGATTGAGGAATGTTTTGCAGCGTTCCCTGTGCTTTCGGGGGGGTCGCCCTTGATGAGCACTTTTTGATAAGTTAAGTGTGTTTCTCTGAATCCCAACCTCCCACTTCACCCTTCCCCGGTCTCCAATTTCCCCCTCTGAGAACTCCACGCTTCTTTCTTCCCTCTGTGAACCCTGTGTTTCCTTTGTATCCCTATTTAGACCGCACATATAAGAGATAGCCTGCGATATGTGTCTTGCTGTCTCTACCAGAATTAGTGAGATCATCTACTGCTGCACCCACGCTGCTGCAAATGGTATGAGTTCATTTGGTTCTGTGGACGAGTGGTAGTCGAGGGAGTGTAGGTAGCAGAACACCTTTCTCCATTCACCCCTCGTTCGATATTTCGTGCGCTTGCGTGTCTTGGCTGTGGTAAAGGGTACCACAACGACCGCTGGGGTGCAAGTGCTTCCTTCCAATGATGCTAGTCTCTGGTTATCCGACCTGCAGCGGGGTTGCCCAATCTCGTGGTCCCTCCAGTGTTTAGTCTGGTAAGGAACTTGCCTACTGATCTTCCGACCGGCTGTTACCAATTTACAATGCCAGCCACAGCAATAGTAGGCTTCCCTGTTGGGCATGCCCTCTTGAGCACTTACGCTTTTAGGGTTTGTGAGGACTGCAGCCAGGGAAACCCTCGTCTAGCTTCCCTTGCACTCTCTAATCAAGACAGATGCTGAGCATCTTTTCATTTGAATGTGCTGTTTTCTAAAATGCGCGTGAGTACCACTGAGGTCTTGTAAAGTTTCTGCCTGAGAGTCGGGCCTGATTTGAATTCGTTTCAGATTACCTAGCCCAGGATATTTCTTGAGGGCAGGGTTGTGTTTGCAAAGCCGCCGGCCGCAGGCCTTGTGAATGATAGGAGCCCTTCGGCACAGTTTGTAAGGTTGTTACGACAGTGTGCCACAAGGCGGCAGCACTGCTGCGCGTTCCCTCCGGTAACTTGGGGAAACAAAGGCATTGCGGGGCTCCCGGTGTTGGATTGGAAATGGGGAGTCGAACGTGGCTAAGCGCACACCCCAGGGCTTGCGTATGCTCGCCTCCTGCCCCTTAACCTGCACTGCCCCACCCCAGGCATATCGCAAGTCTTGCAAGTGGGCTACTCGGAGGGTGCCGTGGTTCGCAGGTGGGTCGACTCTAAGGAAGTGGGCTGGAGGTGGGAACCTGCCTAGCAGGAACTGTGGAGATCCCGTTTCTTCACAGCTCTTCCCTCTCAGCTGCTCCACCATCATCTGGGTGCACCAGGCTTTACTTACCTGTAGGAGGGCCACGTTGGATCGGGACATTGTGGTACCACGCAGGGGAGAATGGGCAGTAGAGGTCCGAGGGGCCGCTGGTCAGGTGGCACGTCCTGCTACCTTGTTCCCTCAGCAGCAGCATACTCCAGCCGTGGGACCCAGGCCTGCGGAGGCTCCAGGGGTGTGACACCGGCCGATGTCACAGAGGCCTGAGGTAACAGACTAGGCGTTTCTTAACCCCTTCTTTGCCTTGTCGTTGAGCAATCCTTTTCCCTCTCAGCATAGTTTATATACAGTGTTGCGTCTGCTGAGTTCTACAGCCGCTTGATGCAATTATAAACGTAGCTGTACCCGTAGCGTTTCAGATTCTTTGCCCTGTTAGTTGATTGAGGAATGTTTTGCAGCGTTCCCTGTGCTTTCGGGGGGGTCGCCCTTGATGAGCACTTTTTGATAAGTTAAGTGTGTTTCTCTGAATCCCAACCTCCCACTTCACCCTTCCCCGGTCTCCAATTTCCCCCTCTGAGAACTCCACGCTTCTTTCTTCCCTCTGTGAACCCTGTGTTTCCTTTGTATCCCTATTTAGACCGCACATATAAGAGATAGCCTGCGATATGTGTCTTGCTGTCTCTACCAGAATTAGTGAGATCATCTACTGCTGCACCCACGCTGCTGCAAATGGTATGAGTTCATTTGGTTCTGTGGACGAGTGGTAGTCGAGGGAGTGTAGGTAGCAGAACACCTTTCTCCATTCACCCCTCGTTCGATATTTCGTGCGCTTGCGTGTCTTGGCTGTGGTAAAGGGTACCACAACGACCGCTGGGGTGCAAGTGCTTCCTTCCAATGATGCTAGTCTCTGGTTATCCGACCTGCAGCGGGGTTGCCCAATCTCGTGGTCCCTCCAGTGTTTAGTCTGGTAAGGAACTTGCCTACTGATCTTCCGACCGGCTGTTACCAATTTACAATGCCAGCCACAGCAATAGTAGGCTTCCCTGTTGGGCATGCCCTCTTGAGCACTTACGCTTTTAGGGTTTGTGAGGACTGCAGCCAGGGAAACCCTCGTCTAGCTTCCCTTGCACTCTCTAATCAAGACAGATGCTGAGCATCTTTTCATTTGAATGTGCTGTTTTCTAAAACGCGCGTGAGTACCACTGAGGTCTTGTAAGGTTTCTGCCTGAGAGTCGGGCCTGATTTGAATTCGTTTCAGATTACCTAGCCCAGGATATTTCTTGAGGGCAGGGTTGTGTTTGTAAAGCCGCCGGCCGCAGGCCTTGTGAATGATAGGAGCCCTTCGGCACAGTTTGTAAGGTTGTTACGACAGTGTGCCACAAGGCGGCAGCACTGCTGCGCGTTCCCTCCGGTAACTTGGGGAAACAAAGGCATTGCGGGGCTCCCGGTGTTGGATTGGAAATGGGGAGTCGAACGTGGCTAAGCGCACACCCCAGGGCTTGCGTATGCTCGCCTCCTGCCCCTTAACCTGCACTGCCCCACCCCAGGCATATCGCAAGACTTGCAAGTGGGCTACTCGGAGGGTGCCGTGGTTCGCAGGTGGGTCGACTCTAAGGAAGTGGGCTGGAGGTGGGAACCTGCCTAGCAGGAACTGTGGAGATCCCGTTTCTTCACAGCTCTTCCCTCTCAGCTGCTCCACCATCATCTGGGTGCAGCAGGCTTTACTTACCTGTAGGAGGGCCACGTTGGATCGGGACATTGTGGTACCACGCAGGGGAGAATGGGCAGTAGAGGTCCGAGGGGCCGCTGGTCAGGTGGCACGTCCTGCTACCTTGTTCCCTCAGCAGCAGCATACTCCAGCCGTGGGACCCAGGCCTGCTGAGGCTCCAGGGGTGTGACACCGGCCGATGTCACAGAGGCCTGAGGTAACAGACTAGGCGTTTCTTAACCCCTTCTTTGCCTTGTCGTTGAGCAATCCTTTTCCCTCTCAGCATAGTTTATATACAGTGTTGCGTCTGCTGAGTTCTACAGCCGCTTGATGCAATTATAAACGTAGCTGTACCCGTAGCGTTTCAGATTCTTTGCCCTGTTAGTTGATTGAGGAATGTTTTGCAGCGTTCCCTGTGCTTTCGGGGGGGTCGCCCTTGATGAGCACTTTTTGATAAGTTAAGTGTGTTTCTCTGAATCCCAACCTCCCACTTCACCCTTCCCCGGTCTCCAATTTCCCCCTCTGAGAACTCCACGCTTCTTTCTTCCCTCTGTGAACCCTGTGTTTCCTTTGTATCCCTATTTAGACCGCACATATAAGAGATAGCCTGCGATATGTGTCTTGCTGTCTCTACCAGAATTAGTGAGATCATCTACTGCTGCACCCACGCTGCTGCAAATGGTATGAGTTCATTTGGTTCTGTGGACGAGTGGTAGTCGAGGGAGTGTAGGTAGCAGAACACCTTTCTCCATTCACCCCTCGTTCGATATTTCGTGCGCTTGCGTGTCTTGGCTGTGGTAAAGGGAACCACAACGACCGCTGGGGTGCAAGTGCTTCCTTCCAATGATGCTAGTCTCTGGTTATCCGACCTGCAGCGGGGTTGCCCAATCTCGTGGTCCCTCCAGTGTTTAGTCTGGTAAGGAACTTGCCTACTGATCTTCCGACCGGCTGTTACCAATTTACAATGCCAGCCACAGCAATAGTAGGCTTCCCTGTTGGGCATGCCCTCTTGAGCACTTACGCTTTTAGGGTTTGTGAGGACTGCAGCCAGGGAAACCCTCGTCTAGCTTCCCTTGCACTCTCTAATCAAGACAGATGCTGAGCATCTTTTCATTTGAATGTGCTGTTTTCTAAAACGCGCGTGAGTACCACTGAGGTCTTGTAAGGTTTCTGCCTGAGAGTCGGGCCTGATTTGAATTCGTTTCAGATTACCTAGCCCAGGATATTTCTTGAGGGCAGGGTTGTGTTTGCAAAGCCGCCGGCCGCAGGCCTTGTGAATGATAGGAGCCCTTCGGCACAGTTTGTAAGGTTGTTACGACAGTGTGCCACAAGGCGGCAGCACTGCTGCGCGTTCCCTCCGGTAACTTGGGGAAACAAAGGCATTGCGGGGCTCCCGGTGTTGGATTGGAAATGGGGAGTCGAACGTGGCTAAGCGCACACCCCAGGGCTTGCGTATGCTCGCCTCCTGCCCCTTAACCTGCACTGCCCCACCCCAGGCATATCGCAAGACTTGCAAGTGGGCTACTCGGAGGGTGCCGTGGTTCGCAGGTGGGTCGACTCTAAGGAAGTGGGCTGGAGGTGGGAACCTGCCTAGCAGGAACTGTGGAGATCCCGTTTCTTCACAGCTCTTCCCTCTCAGCTGCTCCACCATCATCTGGGTGCACCAGGCTTTACTTACCTGTAGGAGGGCCACGTTGGATCGGGACATTGTGGTACCACGCAGGGGAGAATGGGCAGTAGAGGTCCGAGGGGCCGCTGGTCAGGTGGCACGTCCTGCTACCTTGTTCCCTCAGCAGCAGCATACTCCAGCCGTGGGACCCAGGCCTGCGGAGGCTCCAGGGGTGTGACACCGGCCGATGTCACAGAGGCCTGAGGTAACAGACTAGGCGTTTCTTAACCCCTTCTTTGCCTTGTCGTTGAGCAATCCTTTTCCCTCTCAGCATAGTTTATATACAGTGTTGCGTCTGCTGAGTTCTACAGCCGCTTGATGCAATTATAAACGTAGCTGTACCCGTAGCGTTTCAGATTCTTTGCCCTGTTAGTTGATTGAGGAATGTTTTGCAGCGTTCCCTGTGCTTTCGGGGGGGTCGCCCTTGATGAGCACTTTTTGATAAGTTAAGTGTGTTTCTCTGAATCCCAACCTCCCACTTCACCCTTCCCCGGTCTCCAATTTCCCCCTCTGAGAACTCCACGCTTCTTTCTTCCCTCTGTGAACCCTGTGTTTCCTTTGTATCCCTATTTAGACCGCACATATAAGAGATAGCCTGCGATATGTGTCTTGCTGTCTCTACCAGAATTAGTGAGATCATCTACTGCTGCACCCACGCTGCTGCAAATGGTATGAGTTCATTTGGTTCTGTGGACGAGTGGTAGTCGAGGGAGTGTAGGTAGCAGAACACCTTTCTCCATTCACCCCTCGTTCGATATTTCGTGCGCTTGCGTGTCTTGGCTGTGGTAAAGGGTACCACAACGACCGCTGGGGTGCAAGTGCTTCCTTCCAATGATGCTAGTCTCTGGTTATCCGACCTGCAGCGGGGTTGCCCAATCTCGTGGTCCCTCCAGTGTTTAGTCTGGTAAGGAACTTGCCTACTGATCTTCCGACCGGCTGTTACCAATTTACAATGCCAGCCACAGCAATAGTAGGCTTCCCTGTTGGGCATGCCCTCTTGAGCACTTACGCTTTTAGGGTTTGTGAGGACTGCAGCCAGGGAAACCCTCGTCTAGCTTCCCTTGCACTCTCTAATCAAGACAGATGCTGAGCATCTTTTCATTTGAATGTGCTGTTTTCTAAAATGCGCGTGAGTACCACTGAGGTCTTGTAAAGTTTCTGCCTGAGAGTCGGGCCTGATTTGAATTCGTTTCAGATTACCTAGCCCAGGATATTTCTTGAGGGCAGGGTTGTGTTTGCAAAGCCGCCGGCCGCAGGCCTTGTGAATGATAGGAGCCCTTCGGCACAGTTTGTAAGGTTGTTACGACAGTGTGCCACAAGGCGGCAGCACTGCTGCGCGTTCCCTCCGGTAACTTGGGGAAACAAAGGCATTGCGGGGCTCCCGGTGTTGGATTGGAAATGGGGAGTCGAACGTGGCTAAGCGCACACCCCAGGGCTTGCGTATGCTCGCCTCCTGCCCCTTAACCTGCACTGCCCCACCCCAGGCATATCGCAAGTCTTGCAAGTGGGCTACTCGGAGGGTGCCGTGGTTCGCAGGTGGGTCGACTCTAAGGAAGTGGGCTGGAGGTGGGAACCTGCCTAGCAGGAACTGTGGAGATCCCGTTTCTTCACAGCTCTTCCCTCTCAGCTGCTCCACCATCATCTGGGTGCACCAGGCTTTACTTACCTGTAGGAGGGCCACGTTGGATCGGGACATTGTGGTACCACGCAGGGGAGAATGGGCAGTAGAGGTCCGAGGGGCCGCTGGTCAGGTGGCACGTCCTGCTACCTTGTTCCCTCAGCAGCAGCATACTCCAGCCGTGGGACCCAGGCCTGCGGAGGCTCCAGGGGTGTGACACCGGCCGATGTCACAGAGGCCTGAGGTAACAGACTAGGCGTTTCTTAACCCCTTCTTTGCCTTGTCGTTGAGCAATCCTTTTCCCTCTCAGCATAGTTTATATACAGTGTTGCGTCTGCTGAGTTCTACAGCCGCTTGATGCAATTATAAACGTAGCTGTACCCGTAGCGTTTCAGATTCTTTGCCCTGTTAGTTGATTGAGGAATGTTTTGCAGCGTTCCCTGTGCTTTCGGGGGGGTCGCCCTTGATGAGCACTTTTTGATAAGTTAAGTGTGTTTCTCTGAATCCCAACCTCCCACTTCACCCTTCCCCGGTCTCCAATTTCCCCCTCTGAGAACTCCACGCTTCTTTCTTCCCTCTGTGAACCCTGTGTTTCCTTTGTATCCCTATTTAGACCGCACATATAAGAGATAGCCTGCGATATGTGTCTTGCTGTCTCTACCAGAATTAGTGAGATCATCTACTGCTGCACCCACGCTGCTGCAAATGGTATGAGTTCATTTGGTTCTGTGGACGAGTGGTAGTCGAGGGAGTGTAGGTAGCAGAACACCTTTCTCCATTCACCCCTCGTTCGATATTTCGTGCGCTTGCGTGTCTTGGCTGTGGTAAAGGGTACCACAACGACCGCTGGGGTGCAAGTGCTTCCTTCCAATGATGCTAGTCTCTGGTTATCCGACCTGCAGCGGGGTTGCCCAATCTCGTGGTCCCTCCAGTGTTTAGTCTGGTAAGGAACTTGCCTACTGATCTTCCGACCGGCTGTTACCAATTTACAATGCCAGCCACAGCAATAGTAGGCTTCCCTGTTGGGCATGCCCTCTTGAGCACTTACGCTTTTAGGGTTTGTGAGGACTGCAGCCAGGGAAACCCTCGTCTAGCTTCCCTTGCACTCTCTAATCAAGACAGATGCTGAGCATCTTTTCATTTGAATGTGCTGTTTTCTAAAACGCGCGTGAGTACCACTGAGGTCTTGTAAGGTTTCTGCCTGAGAGTCGGGCCTGATTTGAATTCGTTTCAGATTACCTAGCCCAGGATATTTCTTGAGGGCAGGGTTGTGTTTGCAAAGCCGCCGGCCGCAGGCCTTGTGAATGATAGGAGCCCTTCGGCACAGTTTGTAAGGTTGTTACGACAGTGTGCCACAAGGCGGCAGCACTGCTGCGCGTTCCCTCCGGTAACTTGGGGAAACAAAGGCATTGCGGGGCTCCCGGTGTTGGATTGGAAATGGGGAGTCGAACGTGGCTAAGCGCACACCCCAGGGCTTGCGTATGCTCGCCTCCTGCCCCTTAACCTGCACTGCCCCACCCCAGGCATATCGCAAGACTTGCAAGTGGGCTACTCGGAGGGTGCCGTGGTTCGCAGGTGGGTCGACTCTAAGGAAGTGGGCTGGAGGTGGGAACCTGCCTAGCAGGAACTGTGGAGATCCCGTTTCTTCACAGCTCTTCCCTCTCAGCTGCTCCACCATCATCTGGGTGCACCAGGCTTTACTTACCTGTAGGAGGGCCACGTTGGATCGGGACATTGTGGTACCACGCAGGGGAGAATGGGCAGTAGAGGTCCGAGGGGCCGCTGGTCAGGTGGCACGTCCTGCTACCTTGTTCCCTCAGCAGCAGCATACTCCAGCCGTGGGACCCAGGCCTGCGGAGGCTCCAGGGGTGTGACACCGGCCGATGTCACAGAGGCCTGAGGTAACAGACTAGGCGTTTCTTAACCCCTTCTTTGCCTTGTCGTTGAGCAATCCTTTTCCCTCTCAGCATAGTTTATATACAGTGTTGCGTCTGCTGAGTTCTACAGCCGCTTGATGCAATTATAAACGTAGCTGTACCCGTAGCGTTTCAGATTCTTTGCCCTGTTAGTTGATTGAGGAATGTTTTGCAGCGTTCCCTGTGCTTTCGGGGGGGTCGCCCTTGATGAGCACTTTTTGATAAGTTAAGTGTGTTTCTCTGAATCCCAACCTCCCACTTCACCCTTCCCCGGTCTCCAATTTCCCCCTCTGAGAACTCCACGCTTCTTTCTTCCCTCTGTGAACCCTGTGTTTCCTTTGTATCCCTATTTAGACCGCACATATAAGAGATAGCCTGCGATATGTGTCTTGCTGTCTCTACCAGAATTAGTGAGATCATCTACTGCTGCACCCACGCTGCTGCAAATGGTATGAGTTCATTTGGTTCTGTGGACGAGTGGTAGTCGAGGGAGTGTAGGTAACAGAACACCTTTCTCCATTCACCCCTCGTTCGATATTTCGTGCGCTTGCGTGTCTTGGCTGTGGTAAAGGGAACCACAACGACCGCTGGGGTGCAAGTGCTTCCTTCCAATGATGCTAGTCTCTGGTTATCCGACCTGCAGCGGGGTTGCCCAATCTCGTGGTCCCTCCAGTGTTTAGTCTGGTAAGGAACTTGCCTACTGATCTTCCGACCGGCTGTTACCAATTTACAATGCCAGCCACAGCAATAGTAGGCTTCCCTGTTGGGCATGCCCTCTTGAGCACTTACGCTTTTAGGGTTTGTGAGGACTGCAGCCAGGGAAACCCTCGTCTAGCTTCCCTTGCACTCTCTAATCAAGACAGATGCTGAGCATCTTTTCATTTGAATGTGCTGTTTTCTAAAACGCGCGTGAGTACCACTGAGGTCTTGTAAGGTTTCTGCCTGAGAGTCGGGCCTGATTTGAATTCGTTTCAGATTACCTAGCCCAGGATATTTCTTGAGGGCAGGGTTGTGTTTGCAAAGCCGCCGGCCGCAGGCCTTGTGAATGATAGGAGCCCTTCGGCACAGTTTGTAAGGTTGTTACGACAGTGTGCCACAAGGCGGCAGCACTGCTGCGCGTTCCCTCCGGTAACTTGGGGAAACAAAGGCATTGCGGGGCTCCCGGTGTTGGATTGGAAATGGGGAGTCGAACGTGGCTAAGCGCACACCCCAGGGCTTGCGTATGCTCGCCTCCTGCCCCTTAACCTGCACTGCCCCACCCCAGGCATATCGCAAGACTTGCAAGTGGGCTACTCGGAGGGTGCCGTGGTTCGCAGGTGGGTCGACTCTAAGGAAGTGGGCTGGAGGTGGGAACCTGCCTAGCAGGAACTGTGGAGATCCCGTTTCTTCACAGCTCTTCCCTCTCAGCTGCTCCACCATCATCTGGGTGCAGCAGGCTTTACTTACCTGTAGGAGGGCCACGTTGGATCGGGACATTGTGGTACCACGCAGGGGAGAATGGGCAGTAGAGGTCCGAGGGGCCGCTGGTCAGGTGGCACGTCCTGCTACCTTGTTCCCTCAGCAGCAGCATACTCCAGCCGTGGGACCCAGGCCTGCGGAGGCTCCAGGGGTGTGACACCGGCCGATGTCACAGAGGCCTGAGGTAACAGACTAGGCGTTTCTTAACCCCTTCTTTGCCTTGTCGTTGAGCAATCCTTTTCCCTCTCAGCATAGTTTATATACAGTGTTGCGTCTGCTGAGTTCTACAGCCGCTTGATGCAATTATAAACGTAGCTGTACCCGTAGCGTTTCAGATTCTTTGCCCTGTTAGTTGATTGAGGAATGTTTTGCAGCGTTCCCTGTGCTTTCGGGGGGGTCGCCCTTGATGAGCACTTTTTGATAAGTTAAGTGTGTTTCTCTGAATCCCAACCTCCCACTTCACCCTTCCCCGGTCTCCAATTTCCCCCTCTGAGAACTCCACGCTTCTTTCTTCCCTCTGTGAACCCTGTGTTTCCTTTGTATCCCTATTTAGACCGCACATATAAGAGATAGCCTGCGATATGTGTCTTGCTGTCTCTACCAGAATTAGTGAGAGCATCTACTGCTGCACCCACGCTGCTGCAAATGGTATGAGTTCATTTGGTTCTGTGGACGAGTGGTAGTCGAGGGAGTGTAGGTAGCAGAACACCTTTCTCCATTCACCCCTCGTTCGATATTTCGTGCGCTTGCGTGTCTTGGCTGTGGTAAAGGGTACCACAACGACCGCTGGGGTGCAAGTGCTTCCTTCCAATGATGCTAGTCTCTGGTTATCCGACCTGCAGCGGGGTTGCCCAATCTCGTGGTCCCTCCAGTGTTTAGTCTGGTAAGGAACTTGCCTACTGATCTTCCGACCGGCTGTTACCAATTTACAATGCCAGCCACAGCAATAGTAGGCTTCCCTGTTGGGCATGCCCTCTTGAGCACTTACGCTTTTAGGGTTTGTGAGGACTGCAGCCAGGGAAACCCTCGTCTAGCTTCCCTTGCACTCTCTAATCAAGACAGATGCTGAGCATCTTTTCATTTGAATGTGCTGTTTTCTAAAACGCGCGTGAGTACCACTGAGGTCTTGTAAGGTTTCTGCCTGAGAGTCGGGCCTGATTTGAATTCGTTTCAGATTACCTAGCCCAGGATATTTCTTGAGGGCAGGGTTGTGTTTGCAAAGCCGCCGGCCGCAGGCCTTGTGAATGATAGGAGCCCTTCGGCACAGTTTGTAAGGTTGTTACGACAGTGTGCCACAAGGCGGCAGCACTGCTGCGCGTTCCCTCCGGTAACTTGGGGAAACAAAGGCATTGCGGGGCTCCCGGTGTTGGATTGGAAATGGGGAGTCGAACGTGGCTAAGCGCACACCCCAGGGCTTGCGTATGCTCGCCTCCTGCCCCTTAACCTGCACTGCCCCACCCCAGGCATATCGCAAGTCTTGCAAGTGGGCTACTCGGAGGGTGCCGTGGTTCGCAGGTGGGTCGACTCTAAGGAAGTGGGCTGGAGGTGGGAACCTGCCTAGCAGGAACTGTGGAGATCCCGTTTCTTCACAGCTCTTCCCTCTCAGCTGCTCCACCATCATCTGGGTGCAGCAGGCTTTACTTACCTGTAGGAGGGCCACGTTGGATCGGGACATTGTGGTACCACGCAGGGGAGAATGGGCAGTAGAGGTCCGAGGGGCCGCTGGTCAGGTGGCACGTCCTGCTACCTTGTTCCCTCAGCAGCAGCATACTCCAGCCGTGGGACCCAGGCCTGCGGAGGCTCCAGGGGTGTGACACCGGCCGATGTCACAGAGGCCTGAGGTAACAGACTAGGCGTTTCTTAACCCCTTCTTTGCCTTGTCGTTGAGCAATCCTTTTCCCTCTCAGCATAGTTTATATACAGTGTTGCGTCTGCTGAGTTCTACAGCCGCTTGATGCAATTATAAACGTAGCTGTACCCGTAGCGTTTCAGATTCTTTGCCCTGTTAGTTGATTGAGGAATGTTTTGCAGCGTTCCCTGTGCTTTCGGGGGGGTCGCCCTTGATGAGCACTTTTTGATAAGTTAAGTGTGTTTCTCTGAATCCCAACCTCCCACTTCACCCTTCCCCGGTCTCCAATTTCCCCCTCTGAGAACTCCACGCTTCTTTCTTCCCTCTGTGAACCCTGTGTTTCCTTTGTATCCCTATTTAGACCGCACATATAAGAGATAGCCTGCGATATGTGTCTTGCTGTCTCTACCAGAATTAGTGAGATCATCTACTGCTGCACCCACGCTGCTGCAAATGGTATGAGTTCATTTGGTTCTGTGGACGAGTGGTAGTCGAGGGAGTGTAGGTAGCAGAACACCTTTCTCCATTCACCCCTCGTTCGATATTTCGTGCGCTTGCGTGTCTTGGCTGTGGTAAAGGGTACCACAACGACCGCTGGGGTGCAAGTGCTTCCTTCCAATGATGCTAGTCTCTGGTTATCCGACCTGCAGCGGGGTTGCCCAATCTCGTGGTCCCTCCAGTGTTTAGTCTGGTAAGGAACTTGCCTACTGATCTTCCGACCGGCTGTTACCAATTTACAATGCCAGCCACAGCAATAGTAGGCTTCCCTGTTGGGCATGCCCTCTTGAGCACTTACGCTTTTAGGGTTTGTGAGGACTGCAGCCAGGGAAACCCTCGTCTAGCTTCCCTTGCACTCTCTAATCAAGACAGATGCTGAGCATCTTTTCATTTGAATGTGCTGTTTTCTAAAACGCGCGTGAGTACCACTGAGGTCTTGTAAGGTTTCTGCCTGAGAGTCGGGCCTGATTTGAATTCGTTTCAGATTACCTAGCCCAGGATATTTCTTGAGGGCAGGGTTGTGTTTGCAAAGCCGCCGGCCGCAGGCCTTGTGAATGATAGGAGCCCTTCGGCACAGTTTGTAAGGTTGTTACGACAGTGTGCCACAAGGCGGCAGCACTGCTGCGCGTTCCCTCCGGTAACTTGGGGAAACAAAGGCATTGCGGGGCTCCCGGTGTTGGATTGGAAATGGGGAGTCGAACGTGGCTAAGCGCACACCCCAGGGCTTGCGTATGCTCGCCTCCTGCCCCTTAACCTGCACTGCCCCACCCCAGGCATATCGCAAGTCTTGCAAGTGGGCTACTCGGAGGGTGCCGTGGTTCGCAGGTGGGTCGACTCTAAGGAAGTGGGCTGGAGGTGGGAACCTGCCTAGCAGGAACTGTGGAGATCCCGTTTCTTCACAGCTCTTCCCTCTCAGCTGCTCCACCATCATCTGGGTGCACCAGGCTTTACTTACCTGTAGGAGGGCCACGTTGGATCGGGACATTGTGGTACCACGCAGGGGAGAATGGGCAGTAGAGGTCCGAGGGGCCGCTGGTCAGGTGGCACGTCCTGCTACCTTGTTCCCTCAGCAGCAGCATACTCCAGCCGTGGGACCCAGGCCTGCGGAGGCTCCAGGGGTGTGACACCGGCCGATGTCACAGAGGCCTGAGGTAACAGACTAGGCGTTTCTTAACCCCTTCTTTGCCTTGTCGTTGAGCAATCCTTTTCCCTCTCAGCATAGTTTATATACAGTGTTGCGTCTGCTGAGTTCTACAGCCGCTTGATGCAATTATAAACGTAGCTGTACCCGTAGCGTTTCAGATTCTTTGCCCTGTTAGTTGATTGAGGAATGTTTTGCAGCGTTCCCTGTGCTTTCGGGGGGGTCGCCCTTGATGAGCACTTTTTGATAAGTTAAGTGTGTTTCTCTGAATCCCAACCTCCCACTTCACCCTTCCCCGGTCTCCAATTTCCCCCTCTGAGAACTCCACGCTTCTTTCTTCCCTCTGTGAACCCTGTGTTTCCTTTGTATCCCTATTTAGACCGCACATATAAGAGATAGCCTGCGATATGTGTCTTGCTGTCTCTACCAGAATTAGTGAGATCATCTACTGCTGCACCCACGCTGCTGCAAATGGTATGAGTTCATTTGGTTCTGTGGACGAGTGGTAGTCGAGGGAGTGTAGGTAGCAGAACACCTTTCTCCATTCACCCCTCGTTCGATATTTCGTGCGCTTGCGTGTCTTGGCTGTGGTAAAGGGTACCACAACGACCGCTGGGGTGCAAGTGCTTCCTTCCAATGATGCTAGTCTCTGGTTATCCGACCTGCAGCGGGGTTGCCCAATCTCGTGGTCCCTCCAGTGTTTAGTCTGGTAAGGAACTTGCCTACTGATCTTCCGACCGGCTGTTACCAATTTACAATGCCAGCCACAGCAATAGTAGGCTTCCCTGTTGGGCATGCCCTCTTGAGCACTTACGCTTTTAGGGTTTGTGAGGACTGCAGCCAGGGAAACCCTCGTCTAGCTTCCCTTGCACTCTCTAATCAAGACAGATGCTGAGCATCTTTTCATTTGAATGTGCTGTTTTCTAAAACGCGCGTGAGTACCACTGAGGTCTTGTAAGGTTTCTGCCTGAGAGTCGGGCCTGATTTGAATTCGTTTCAGATTACCTAGCCCAGGATATTTCTTGAGGGCAGGGTTGTGTTTGCAAAGCCGCCGGCCGCAGGCCTTGTGAATGATAGGAGCCCTTCGGCACAGTTTGTAAGGTTGTTACGACAGTGTGCCACAAGGCGGCAGCACTGCTGCGCGTTCCCTCCGGTAACTTGGGGAAACAAAGGCATTGCGGGGCTCCCGGTGTTGGATTGGAAATGGGGAGTCGAACGTGGCTAAGCGCACACCCCAGGGCTTGCGTATGCTCGCCTCCTGCCCCTTAACCTGCACTGCCCCACCCCAGGCATATCGCAAGTCTTGCAAGTGGGCTACTCGGAGGGTGCCGTGGTTCGCAGGTGGGTCGACTCTAAGGAAGTGGGCTGGAGGTGGGAACCTGCCTAGCAGGAACTGTGGAGATCCCGTTTCTTCACAGCTCTTCCCTCTCAGCTGCTCCACCATCATCTGGGTGCACCAGGCTTTACTTACCTGTAGGAGGGCCACGTTGGATCGGGACATTGTGGTACCACGCAGGGGAGAATGGGCAGTAGAGGTCCGAGGGGCCGCTGGTCAGGTGGCACGTCCTGCTACCTTGTTCCCTCAGCAGCAGCATACTCCAGCCGTGGGACCCAGGCCTGCGGAGGCTCCAGGGGTGTGACACCGGCCGATGTCACAGAGGCCTGAGGTAACAGACTAGGCGTTTCTTAACCCCTTCTTTGCCTTGTCGTTGAGCAATCCTTTTCCCTCTCAGCATAGTTTATATACAGTGTTGCGTCTGCTGAGTTCTACAGCCGCTTGATGCAATTATAAACGTAGCTGTACCCGTAGCGTTTCAGATTCTTTGCCCTGTTAGTTGATTGAGGAATGTTTTGCAGCGTTCCCTGTGCTTTCGGGGGGGTCGCCCTTGATGAGCACTTTTTGATAAGTTAAGTGTGTTTCTCTGAATCCCAACCTCCCACTTCACCCTTCCCCGGTCTCCAATTTCCCCCTCTGAGAACTCCACGCTTCTTTCTTCCCTCTGTGAACCCTGTGTTTCCTTTGTATCCCTATTTAGACCGCACATATAAGAGATAGCCTGCGATATGTGTCTTGCTGTCTCTACCAGAATTAGTGAGATCATCTACTGCTGCACCCACGCTGCTGCAAATGGTATGAGTTCATTTGGTTCTGTGGACGAGTGGTAGTCGAGGGAGTGTAGGTAGCAGAACACCTTTCTCCATTCACCCCTCGTTCGATATTTCGTGCGCTTGCGTGTCTTGGCTGTGGTAAAGGGTACCACAACGACCGCTGGGGTGCAAGTGCTTCCTTCCAATGATGCTAGTCTCTGGTTATCCGACCTGCAGCGGGGTTGCCCAATCTCGTGGTCCCTCCAGTGTTTAGTCTGGTAAGGAACTTGCCTACTGATCTTCCGACCGGCTGTTACCAATTTACAATGCCAGCCACAGCAATAGTAGGCTTCCCTGTTGGGCATGCCCTCTTGAGCACTTACGCTTTTAGGGTTTGTGAGGACTGCAGCCAGGGAAACCCTCGTCTAGCTTCCCTTGCACTCTCTAATCAAGACAGATGCTGAGCATCTTTTCATTTGAATGTGCTGTTTTCTAAAACGCGCGTGAGTACCACTGAGGTCTTGTAAGGTTTCTGCCTGAGAGTCGGGCCTGATTTGAATTCGTTTCAGATTACCTAGCCCAGGATATTTCTTGAGGGCAGGGTTGTGTTTGCAAAGCCGCCGGCCGCAGGCCTTGTGAATGATAGGAGCCCTTCGGCACAGTTTGTAAGGTTGTTACGACAGTGTGCCACAAGGCGGCAGCACTGCTGCGCGTTCCCTCCGGTAACTTGGGGAAACAAAGGCATTGCGGGGCTCCCGGTGTTGGATTGGAAATGGGGAGTCGAACGTGGCTAAGCGCACACCCCAGGGCTTGCGTATGCTCGCCTCCTGCCCCTTAACCTGCACTGCCCCACCCCAGGCATATCGCAAGTCTTGCAAGTGGGCTACTCGGAGGGTGCCGTGGTTCGCAGGTGGGTCGACTCTAAGGAAGTGGGCTGGAGGTGGGAACCTGCCTAGCAGGAACTGTGGAGATCCCGTTTCTTCACAGCTCTTCCCTCTCAGCTGCTCCACCATCATCTGGGTGCAGCAGGCTTTACTTACCTGTAGGAGGGCCACGTTGGATCGGGACATTGTGGTACCACGCAGGGGAGAATGGGCAGTAGAGGTCCGAGGGGCCGCTGGTCAGGTGGCACGTCCTGCTACCTTGTTCCCTCAGCAGCAGCATACTCCAGCCGTGGGACCCAGGCCTGCGGAGGCTCCAGGGGTGTGACACCGGCCGATGTCACAGAGGCCTGAGGTAACAGACTAGGCGTTTCTTAACCCCTTCTTTGCCTTGTCGTTGAGCAATCCTTTTCCCTCTCAGCATAGTTTATATACAGTGTTGCGTCTGCTGAGTTCTACAGCCGCTTGATGCAATTATAAACGTAGCTGTACCCGTAGCGTTTCAGATTCTTTGCCCTGTTAGTTGATTGAGGAATGTTTTGCAGCGTTCCCTGTGCTTTCGGGGGGGTCGCCCTTGATGAGCACTTTTTGATAAGTTAAGTGTGTTTCTCTGAATCCCAACCTCCCACTTCACCCTTCCCCGGTCTCCAATTTCCCCCTCTGAGAACTCCACGCTTCTTTCTTCCCTCTGTGAACCCTGTGTTTCCTTTGTATCCCTATTTAGACCGCACATATAAGAGATAGCCTGCGATATGTGTCTTGCTGTCTCTACCAGAATTAGTGAGATCATCTACTGCTGCACCCACGCTGCTGCAAATGGTATGAGTTCATTTGGTTCTGTGGACGAGTGGTAGTCGAGGGAGTGTAGGTAGCAGAACACCTTTCTCCATTCACCCCTCGTTCGATATTTCGTGCGCTTGCGTGTCTTGGCTGTGGTAAAGGGTACCACAACGACCGCTGGGGTGCAAGTGCTTCCTTCCAATGATGCTAGTCTCTGGTTATCCGACCTGCAGCGGGGTTGCCCAATCTCGTGGTCCCTCCAGTGTTTAGTCTGGTAAGGAACTTGCCTACTGATCTTCCGACCGGCTGTTACCAATTTACAATGCCAGCCACAGCAATAGTAGGCTTCCCTGTTGGGCATGCCCTCTTGAGCACTTACGCTTTTAGGGTTTGTGAGGACTGCAGCCAGGGAAACCCTCGTCTAGCTTCCCTTGCACTCTCTAATCAAGACAGATGCTGAGCATCTTTTCATTTGAATGTGCTGTTTTCTAAAACGCGCGTGAGTACCACTGAGGTCTTGTAAGGTTTCTGCCTGAGAGTCGGGCCTGATTTGAATTCGTTTCAGATTACCTAGCCCAGGATATTTCTTGAGGGCAGGGTTGTGTTTGCAAAGCCGCCGGCCGCAGGCCTTGTGAATGATAGGAGCCCTTCGGCACAGTTTGTAAGGTTGTTACGACAGTGTGCCACAAGGCGGCAGCACTGCTGCGCGTTCCCTCCGGTAACTTGGGGAAACAAAGGCATTGCGGGGCTCCCGGTGTTGGATTGGAAATGGGGAGTCGAACGTGGCTAAGCGCACACCCCAGGGCTTGCGTATGCTCGCCTCCTGCCCCTTAACCTGCACTGCCCCACCCCAGGCATATCGCAAGACTTGCAAGTGGGCTACTCGGAGGGTGCCGTGGTTCGCAGGTGGGTCGACTCTAAGGAAGTGGGCTGGAGGTGGGAACCTGCCTAGCAGGAACTGTGGAGATCCCGTTTCTTCACAGCTCTTCCCTCTCAGCTGCTCCACCATCATCTGGGTGCACCAGGCTTTACTTACCTGTAGGAGGGCCACGTTGGATCGGGACATTGTGGTACCACGCAGGGGAGAATGGGCAGTAGAGGTCCGAGGGGCCGCTGGTCAGGTGGCACGTCCTGCTACCTTGTTCCCTCAGCAGCAGCATACTCCAGCCGTGGGACCCAGGCCTGCGGAGGCTCCAGGGGTGTGACACCGGCCGATGTCACAGAGGCCTGAGGTAACAGACTAGGCGTTTCTTAACCCCTTCTTTGCCTTGTCGTTGAGCAATCCTTTTCCCTCTCAGCATAGTTTATATACAGTGTTGCGTCTGCTGAGTTCTACAGCCGCTTGATGCAATTATAAACGTAGCTGTACCCGTAGCGTTTCAGATTCTTTGCCCTGTTAGTTGATTGAGGAATGTTTTGCAGCGTTCCCTGTGCTTTCGGGGGGGTCGCCCTTGATGAGCACTTTTTGATAAGTTAAGTGTGTTTCTCTGAATCCCAACCTCCCACTTCACCCTTCCCCGGTCTCCAATTTCCCCCTCTGAGAACTCCACGCTTCTTTCTTCCCTCTGTGAACCCTGTGTTTCCTTTGTATCCCTATTTAGACCGCACATATAAGAGATAGCCTGCGATATGTGTCTTGCTGTCTCTACCAGAATTAGTGAGATCATCTACTGCTGCACCCACGCTGCTGCAAATGGTATGAGTTCATTTGGTTCTGTGGACGAGTGGTAGTCGAGGGAGTGTAGGTAGCAGAACACCTTTCTCCATTCACCCCTCGTTCGATATTTCGTGCGCTTGCGTGTCTTGGCTGTGGTAAAGGGTACCACAACGACCGCTGGGGTGCAAGTGCTTCCTTCCAATGATGCTAGTCTCTGGTTATCCGACCTGCAGCGGGGTTGCCCAATCTCGTGGTCCCTCCAGTGTTTAGTCTGGTAAGGAACTTGCCTACTGATCTTCCGACCGGCTGTTACCAATTTACAATGCCAGCCACAGCAATAGTAGGCTTCCCTGTTGGGCATGCCCTCTTGAGCACTTACGCTTTTAGGGTTTGTGAGGACTGCAGCCAGGGAAACCCTCGTCTAGCTTCCCTTGCACTCTCTAATCAAGACAGATGCTGAGCATCTTTTCATTTGAATGTGCTGTTTTCTAAAACGCGCGTGAGTACCACTGAGGTCTTGTAAGGTTTCTGCCTGAGAGTCGGGCCTGATTTGAATTCGTTTCAGATTACCTAGCCCAGGATATTTCTTGAGGGCAGGGTTGTGTTTGCAAAGCCGCCGGCCGCAGGCCTTGTGAATGATAGGAGCCCTTCGGCACAGTTTGTAAGGTTGTTACGACAGTGTGCCACAAGGCGGCAGCACTGCTGCGCGTTCCCTCCGGTAACTTGGGGAAACAAAGGCATTGCGGGGCTCCCGGTGTTGGATTGGAAATGGGGAGTCGAACGTGGCTAAGCGCACACCCCAGGGCTTGCGTATGCTCGCCTCCTGCCCCTTAACCTGCACTGCCCCACCCCAGGCATATCGCAAGACTTGCAAGTGGGCTACTCGGAGGGTGCCGTGGTTCGCAGGTGGGTCGACTCTAAGGAAGTGGGCTGGAGGTGGGAACCTGCCTAGCAGGAACTGTGGAGATCCCGTTTCTTCACAGCTCTTCCCTCTCAGCTGCTCCACCATCATCTGGGTGCACCAGGCTTTACTTACCTGTAGGAGGGCCACGTTGGATCGGGACATTGTGGTACCACGCAGGGGAGAATGGGCAGTAGAGGTCCGAGGGGCCGCTGGTCAGGTGGCACGTCCTGCTACCTTGTTCCCTCAGCAGCAGCATACTCCAGCCGTGGGACCCAGGCCTGCGGAGGCTCCAGGGGTGTGACACCGGCCGATGTCACAGAGGCCTGAGGTAACAGACTAGGCGTTTCTTAACCCCTTCTTTGCCTTGTCGTTGAGCAATCCTTTTCCCTCTCAGCATAGTTTATATACAGTGTTGCGTCTGCTGAGTTCTACAGCCGCTTGATGCAATTATAAACGTAGCTGTACCCGTAGCGTTTCAGATTCTTTGCCCTGTTAGTTGATTGAGGAATGTTTTGCAGCGTTCCCTGTGCTTTCGGGGGGGTCGCCCTTGATGAGCACTTTTTGATAAGTTAAGTGTGTTTCTCTGAATCCCAACCTCCCACTTCACCCTTCCCCGGTCTCCAATTTCCCCCTCTGAGAACTCCACGCTTCTTTCTTCCCTCTGTGAACCCTGTGTTTCCTTTGTATCCCTATTTAGACCGCACATATAAGAGATAGCCTGCGATATGTGTCTTGCTGTCTCTACCAGAATTAGTGAGATCATCTACTGCTGCACCCACGCTGCTGCAAATGGTATGAGTTCATTTGGTTCTGTGGACGAGTGGTAGTCGAGGGAGTGTAGGTAGCAGAACACCTTTCTCCATTCACCCCTCGTTCGATATTTCGTGCGCTTGCGTGTCTTGGCTGTGGTAAAGGGTACCACAACGACCGCTGGGGTGCAAGTGCTTCCTTCCAATGATGCTAGTCTCTGGTTATCCGACCTGCAGCGGGGTTGCCCAATCTCGTGGTCCCTCCAGTGTTTAGTCTGGTAAGGAACTTGCCTACTGATCTTCCGACCGGCTGTTACCAATTTACAATGCCAGCCACAGCAATAGTAGGCTTCCCTGTTGGGCATGCCCTCTTGAGCACTTACGCTTTTAGGGTTTGTGAGGACTGCAGCCAGGGAAACCCTCGTCTAGCTTCCCTTGCACTCTCTAATCAAGACAGATGCTGAGCATCTTTTCATTTGAATGTGCTGTTTTCTAAAACGCGCGTGAGTACCACTGAGGTCTTGTAAGGTTTCTGCCTGAGAGTCGGGCCTGATTTGAATTCGTTTCAGATTACCTAGCCCAGGATATTTCTTGAGGGCAGGGTTGTGTTTGCAAAGCCGCCGGCCGCAGGCCTTGTGAATGATAGGAGCCCTTCGGCACAGTTTGTAAGGTTGTTACGACAGTGTGCCACAAGGCGGCAGCACTGCTGCGCGTTCCCTCCGGTAACTTGGGGAAACAAAGGCATTGCGGGGCTCCCGGTGTTGGATTGGAAATGGGGAGTCGAACGTGGCTAAGCGCACACCCCAGGGCTTGCGTATGCTCGCCTCCTGCCCCTTAACCTGCACTGCCCCACCCCAGGCATATCGCAAGTCTTGCAAGTGGGCTACTCGGAGGGTGCCGTGGTTCGCAGGTGGGTCGACTCTAAGGAAGTGGGCTGGAGGTGGGAACCTGCCTAGCAGGAACTGTGGAGATCCCGTTTCTTCACAGCTCTTCCCTCTCAGCTGCTCCACCATCATCTGGGTGCACCAGGCTTTACTTACCTGTAGGAGGGCCACGTTGGATCGGGACATTGTGGTACCACGCAGGGGAGAATGGGCAGTAGAGGTCCGAGGGGCCGCTGGTCAGGTGGCACGTCCTGCTACCTTGTTCCCTCAGCAGCAGCATACTCCAGCCGTGGGACCCAGGCCTGCGGAGGCTCCAGGGGTGTGACACCGGCCGATGTCACAGAGGCCTGAGGTAACAGACTAGGCGTTTCTTAACCCCTTCTTTGCCTTGTCGTTGAGCAATCCTTTTCCCTCTCAGCATAGTTTATATACAGTGTTGCGTCTGCTGAGTTCTACAGCCGCTTGATGCAATTATAAACGTAGCTGTACCCGTAGCGTTTCAGATTCTTTGCCCTGTTAGTTGATTGAGGAATGTTTTGCAGCGTTCCCTGTGCTTTCGGGGGGGTCGCCCTTGATGAGCACTTTTTGATAAGTTAAGTGTGTTTCTCTGAATCCCAACCTCCCACTTCACCCTTCCCCGGTCTCCAATTTCCCCCTATGAGAACTCCACGCTTCTTTCTTCCCTCTGTGAACCCTGTGTTTCCTTTGTATCCCTATTTAGACCGCACATATAAGAGATAGCCTGCGATATGTGTCTTGCTGTCTCTACCAGAATTAGTGAGATCATCTACTGCTGCACCCACGCTGCTGCAAATGGTATGAGTTCATTTGGTTCTGTGGACGAGTGGTAGTCGAGGGAGTGTAGGTAGCAGAACACCTTTCTCCATTCACCCCTCGTTCGATATTTCGTGCGCTTGCGTGTCTTGGCTGTGGTAAAGGGAACCACAACGACCGCTGGGGTGCAAGTGCTTCCTTCCAATGATGCTAGTCTCTGGTTATCCGACCTGCAGCGGGGTTGCCCAATCTCGTGGTCCCTCCAGTGTTTAGTCTGGTAAGGAACTTGCCTACTGATCTTCCGACCGGCTGTTACCAATTTACAATGCCAGCCACAGCAATAGTAGGCTTCCCTGTTGGGCATGCCCTCTTGAGCACTTACGCTTTTAGGGTTTGTGAGGACTGCAGCCAGGGAAACCCTCGTCTAGCTTCCCTTGCACTCTCTAATCAAGACAGATGCTGAGCATCTTTTCATTTGAATGTGCTGTTTTCTAAAACGCGCGTGAGTACCACTGAGGTCTTGTAAGGTTTCTGCCTGAGAGTCGGGCCTGATTTGAATTCGTTTCAGATTACCTAGCCCAGGATATTTCTTGAGGGCAGGGTTGTGTTTGCAAAGCCGCCGGCCGCAGGCCTTGTGAATGATAGGAGCCCTTCGGCACAGTTTGTAAGGTTGTTACGACAGTGTGCCACAAGGCGGCAGCACTGCTGCGCGTTCCCTCCGGTAACTTGGGGAAACAAAGGCATTGCGGGGCTCCCGGTGTTGGATTGGAAATGGGGAGTCGAACGTGGCTAAGCGCACACCCCAGGGCTTGCGTATGCTCGCCTCCTGCCCCTTAACCTGCACTGCCCCACCCCAGGCATATCGCAAGACTTGCAAGTGGGCTACTCGGAGGGTGCCGTGGTTCGCAGGTGGGTCGACTCTAAGGAAGTGGGCTGGAGGTGGGAACCTGCCTAGCAGGAACTGTGGAGATCCCGTTTCTTCACAGCTCTTCCCTCTCAGCTGCTCCACCATCATCTGGGTGCAGCAGGCTTTACTTACCTGTAGGAGGGCCACGTTGGATCGGGACATTGTGGTACCACGCAGGGGAGAATGGGCAGTAGAGGTCCGAGGGGCCGCTGGTCAGGTGGCACGTCCTGCTACCTTGTTCCCTCAGCAGCAGCATACTCCAGCCGTGGGACCCAGGCCTGCGGAGGCTCCAGGGGTGTGACACCGGCCGATGTCACAGAGGCCTGAGGTAACAGACTAGGCGTTTCTTAACCCCTTCTTTGCCTTGTCGTTGAGCAATCCTTTTCCCTCTCAGCATAGTTTATATACAGTGTTGCGTCTGCTGAGTTCTACAGCCGCTTGATGCAATTATAAACGTAGCTGTACCCGTAGCGTTTCAGATTCTTTGCCCTGTTAGTTGATTGAGGAATGTTTTGCAGCGTTCCCTGTGCTTTCGGGGGGGTCGCCCTTGATGAGCACTTTTTGATAAGTTAAGTGTGTTTCTCTGAATCCCAACCTCCCACTTCACCCTTCCCCGGTCTCCAATTTCCCCCTCTGAGAACTCCACGCTTCTTTCTTCCCTCTGTGAACCCTGTGTTTCCTTTGTATCCCTATTTAGACCGCACATATAAGAGATAGCCTGCGATATGTGTCTTGCTGTCTCTACCAGAATTAGTGAGATCATCTACTGCTGCACCCACGCTGCTGCAAATGGTATGAGTTCATTTGGTTCTGTGGACGAGTGGTAGTCGAGGGAGTGTAGGTAGCAGAACACCTTTCTCCATTCACCCCTCGTTCGATATTTCGTGCGCTTGCGTGTCTTGGCTGTGGTAAAGGGTACCACAACGACCGCTGGGGTGCAAGTGCTTCCTTCCAATGATGCTAGTCTCTGGTTATCCGACCTGCAGCGGGGTTGCCCAATCTCGTGGTCCCTCCAGTGTTTAGTCTGGTAAGGAACTTGCCTACTGATCTTCCGACCGGCTGTTACCAATTTACAATGCCAGCCACAGCAATAGTAGGCTTCCCTGTTGGGCATGCCCTCTTGAGCACTTACGCTTTTAGGGTTTGTGAGGACTGCAGCCAGGGAAACCCTCGTCTAGCTTCCCTTGCACTCTCTAATCAAGACAGATGCTGAGCATCTTTTCATTTGAATGTGCTGTTTTCTAAAACGCGCGTGAGTACCACTGAGGTCTTGTAAGGTTTCTGCCTGAGAGTCGGGCCTGATTTGAATTCGTTTCAGATTACCTAGCCCAGGATATTTCTTGAGGGCAGGGTTGTGTTTGCAAAGCCGCCGGCCGCAGGCCTTGTGAATGATAGGAGCCCTTCGGCACAGTTTGTAAGGTTGTTACGACAGTGTGCCACAAGGCGGCAGCACTGCTGCGCGTTCCCTCCGGTAACTTGGGGAAACAAAGGCATTGCGGGGCTCCCGGTGTTGGATTGGAAATGGGGAGTCGAACGTGGCTAAGCGCACACCCCAGGGCTTGCGTATGCTCGCCTCCTGCCCCTTAACCTGCACTGCCCCACCCCAGGCATATCGCAAGACTTGCAAGTGGGCTACTCGGAGGGTGCCGTGGTTCGCAGGTGGGTCGACTCTAAGGAAGTGGGCTGGAGGTGGGAACCTGCCTAGCAGGAACTGTGGAGATCCCGTTTCTTCACAGCTCTTCCCTCTCAGCTGCTCCACCATCATCTGGGTGCAGCAGGCTTTACTTACCTGTAGGAGGGCCACGTTGGATCGGGACATTGTGGTACCACGCAGGGGAGAATGGGCAGTAGAGGTCCGAGGGGCCGCTGGTCAGGTGGCACGTCCTGCTACCTTGTTCCCTCAGCAGCAGCATACTCCAGCCGTGGGACCCAGGCCTGCGGAGGCTCCAGGGGTGTGACACCGGCCGATGTCACAGAGGCCTGAGGTAACAGACTAGGCGTTTCTTAACCCCTTCTTTGCCTTGTCGTTGAGCAATCCTTTTCCCTCTCAGCATAGTTTATATACAGTGTTGCGTCTGCTGAGTTCTACAGCCGCTTGATGCAATTATAAACGTAGCTGTACCCGTAGCGTTTCAGATTCTTTGCCCTGTTAGTTGATTGAGGAATGTTTTGCAGCGTTCCCTGTGCTTTCGGGGGGGTCGCCCTTGATGAGCACTTTTTGATAAGTTAAGTGTGTTTCTCTGAATCCCAACCTCCCACTTCACCCTTCCCCGGTCTCCAATTTCCCCCTCTGAGAACTCCACGCTTCTTTCTTCCCTCTGTGAACCCTGTGTTTCCTTTGTATCCCTATTTAGACCGCACATATAAGAGATAGCCTGCGATATGTGTCTTGCTGTCTCTACCAGAATTAGTGAGATCATCTACTGCTGCACCCACGCTGCTGCAAATGGTATGAGTTCATTTGGTTCTGTGGACGAGTGGTAGTCGAGGGAGTGTAGGTAGCAGAACACCTTTCTCCATTCACCCCTCGTTCGATATTTCGTGCGCTTGCGTGTCTTGGCTGTGGTAAAGGGTACCACAACGACCGCTGGGGTGCAAGTGCTTCCTTCCAATGATGCTAGTCTCTGGTTATCCGACCTGCAGCGGGGTTGCCCAATCTCGTGGTCCCTCCAGTGTTTAGTCTGGTAAGGAACTTGCCTACTGATCTTCCGACCGGCTGTTACCAATTTACAATGCCAGCCACAGCAATAGTAGGCTTCCCTGTTGGGCATGCCCTCTTGAGCACTTACGCTTTTAGGGTTTGTGAGGACTGCAGCCAGGGAAACCCTCGTCTAGCTTCCCTTGCACTCTCTAATCAAGACAGATGCTGAGCATCTTTTCATTTGAATGTGCTGTTTTCTAAAACGCGCGTGAGTACCACTGAGGTCTTGTAAGGTTTCTGCCTGAGAGTCGGGCCTGATTTGAATTCGTTTCAGATTACCTAGCCCAGGATATTTCTTGAGGGCAGGGTTGTGTTTGCAAAGCCGCCGGCCGCAGGCCTTGTGAATGATAGGAGCCCTTCGGCACAGTTTGTAAGGTTGTTACGACAGTGTGCCACAAGGCGGCAGCACTGCTGCGCGTTCCCTCCGGTAACTTGGGGAAACAAAGGCATTGCGGGGCTCCCGGTGTTGGATTGGAAATGGGGAGTCGAACGTGGCTAAGCGCACACCCCAGGGCTTGCGTATGCTCGCCTCCTGCCCCTTAACCTGCACTGCCCCACCCCAGGCATATCGCAAGTCTTGCAAGTGGGCTACTCGGAGGGTGCCGTGGTTCGCAGGTGGGTCGACTCTAAGGAAGTGGGCTGGAGGTGGGAACCTGCCTAGCAGGAACTGTGGAGATCCCGTTTCTTCACAGCTCTTCCCTCTCAGCTGCTCCACCATCATCTGGGTGCACCAGGCTTTACTTACCTGTAGGAGGGCCACGTTGGATCGGGACATTGTGGTACCACGCAGGGGAGAATGGGCAGTAGAGGTCCGAGGGGCCGCTGGTCAGGTGGCACGTCCTGCTACCTTGTTCCCTCAGCAGCAGCATACTCCAGCCGTGGGACCCAGGCCTGCGGAGGCTCCAGGGGTGTGACACCGGCCGATGTCACAGAGGCCTGAGGTAACAGACTAGGCGTTTCTTAACCCCTTCTTTGCCTTGTCGTTGAGCAATCCTTTTCCCTCTCAGCATAGTTTATATACAGTGTTGCGTCTGCTGAGTTCTACAGCCGCTTGATGCAATTATAAACGTAGCTGTACCCGTAGCGTTTCAGATTCTTTGCCCTGTTAGTTGATTGAGGAATGTTTTGCAGCGTTCCCTGTGCTTTCGGGGGGGTCGCCCTTGATGAGCACTTTTTGATAAGTTAAGTGTGTTTCTCTGAATCCCAACCTCCCACTTCACCCTTCCCCGGTCTCCAATTCCCCCCTCTGAGAACTCCACGCTTCTTTCTTCCCTCTGTGAACCCTGTGTTTCCTTTGTATCCCTATTTAGACCGCACATATAAGAGATAGCCTGCGATATGTGTCTTGCTGTCTCTACCAGAATTAGTGAGATCATCTACTGCTGCACCCACGCTGCTGCAAATGGTATGAGTTCATTTGGTTCTGTGGACGAGTGGTAGTCGAGGGAGTGTAGGTAGCAGAACACCTTTCTCCATTCACCCCTCGTTCGATATTTCGTGCGCTTGCGTGTCTTGGCTGTGGTAAAGGGTACCACAACGACCGCTGGGGTGCAAGTGCTTCCTTCCAATGATGCTAGTCTCTGGTTATCCGACCTGCAGCGGGGTTGCCCAATCTCGTGGTCCCTCCAGTGTTTAGTCTGGTAAGGAACTTGCCTACTGATCTTCCGACCGGCTGTTACCAATTTACAATGCCAGCCACAGCAATAGTAGGCTTCCCTGTTGGGCATGCCCTCTTGAGCACTTACGCTTTTAGGGTTTGTGAGGACTGCAGCCAGGGAAACCCTCGTCTAGCTTCCCTTGCACTCTCTAATCAAGACAGATGCTGAGCATCTTTTCATTTGAATGTGCTGTTTTCTAAAACGCGCGTGAGTACCACTGAGGTCTTGTAAGGTTTCTGCCTGAGAGTCGGGCCTGATTTGAATTCGTTTCAGATTACCTAGCCCAGGATATTTCTTGAGGGCAGGGTTGTGTTTGCAAAGCCGCCGGCCGCAGGCCTTGTGAATGATAGGAGCCCTTCGGCACAGTTTGTAAGGTTGTTACGACAGTGTGCCACAAGGCGGCAGCACTGCTGCGCGTTCCCTCCGGTAACTTGGGGAAACAAAGGCATTGCGGGGCTCCCGGTGTTGGATTGGAAATGGGGAGTCGAACGTGGCTAAGCGCACACCCCAGGGCTTGCGTATGCTCGCCTCCTGCCCCTTAACCTGCACTGCCCCACCCCAGGCATATCGCAAGTCTTGCAAGTGGGCTACTCGGAGGGTGCCGTGGTTCGCAGGTGGGTCGACTCTAAGGAAGTGGGCTGGAGGTGGGAACCTGCCTAGCAGGAACTGTGGAGATCCCGTTTCTTCACAGCTCTTCCCTCTCAGCTGCTCCACCATCATCTGGGTGCACCAGGCTTTACTTACCTGTAGGAGGGCCACGTTGGATCGGGACATTGTGGTACCACGCAGGGGAGAATGGGCAGTAGAGGTCCGAGGGGCCGCTGGTCAGGTGGCACGTCCTGCTACCTTGTTCCCTCAGCAGCAGCATACTCCAGCCGTGGGACCCAGGCCTGCGGAGGCTCCAGGGGTGTGACACCGGCCGATGTCACAGAGGCCTGAGGTAACAGACTAGGCGTTTCTTAACCCCTTCTTTGCCTTGTCGTTGAGCAATCCTTTTCCCTCTCAGCATAGTTTATATACAGTGTTGCGTCTGCTGAGTTCTACAGCCGCTTGATGCAATTATAAACGTAGCTGTACCCGTAGCGTTTCAGATTCTTTGCCCTGTTAGTTGATTGAGGAATGTTTTGCAGCGTTCCCTGTGCTTTCGGGGGGGTCGCCCTTGATGAGCACTTTTTGATAAGTTAAGTGTGTTTCTCTGAATCCCAACCTCCCACTTCACCCTTCCCCGGTCTCCAATTCCCCCCTCTGAGAACTCCACGCTTCTTTCTTCCCTCTGTGAACCCTGTGTTTCCTTTGTATCCCTATTTAGACCGCACATATAAGAGATAGCCTGCGATATGTGTCTTGCTGTCTCTACCAGAATTAGTGAGATCATCTACTGCTGCACCCACGCTGCTGCAAATGGTATGAGTTCATTTGGTTCTGTGGACGAGTGGTAGTCGAGGGAGTGTAGGTAGCAGAACACCTTTCTCCATTCACCCCTCGTTCGATATTTCGTGCGCTTGCGTGTCTTGGCTGTGGTAAAGGGTACCACAACGACCGCTGGGGTGCAAGTGCTTCCTTCCAATGATGCTAGTCTCTGGTTATCCGACCTGCAGCGGGGTTGCCCAATCTCGTGGTCCCTCCAGTGTTTAGTCTGGTAAGGAACTTGCCTACTGATCTTCCGACCGGCTGTTACCAATTTACAATGCCAGCCACAGCAATAGTAGGCTTCCCTGTTGGGCATGCCCTCTTGAGCACTTACGCTTTTAGGGTTTGTGAGGACTGCAGCCAGGGAAACCCTCGTCTAGCTTCCCTTGCACTCTCTAATCAAGACAGATGCTGAGCATCTTTTCATTTGAATGTGCTGTTTTCTAAAACGCGCGTGAGTACCACTGAGGTCTTGTAAGGTTTCTGCCTGAGAGTCGGGCCTGATTTGAATTCGTTTCAGATTACCTAGCCCAGGATATTTCTTGAGGGCAGGGTTGTGTTTGCAAAGCCGCCGGCCGCAGGCCTTGTGAATGATAGGAGCCCTTCGGCACAGTTTGTAAGGTTGTTACGACAGTGTGCCACAAGGCGGCAGCACTGCTGCGCGTTCCCTCCGGTAACTTGGGGAAACAAAGGCATTGCGGGGCTCCCGGTGTTGGATTGGAAATGGGGAGTCGAACGTGGCTAAGCGCACACCCCAGGGCTTGCGTATGCTCGCCTCCTGCCCCTTAACCTGCACTGCCCCACCCCAGGCATATCGCAAGTCTTGCAAGTGGGCTACTCGGAGGGTGCCGTGGTTCGCAGGTGGGTCGACTCTAAGGAAGTGGGCTGGAGGTGGGAACCTGCCTAGCAGGAACTGTGGAGATCCCGTTTCTTCACAGCTCTTCCCTCTCAGCTGCTCCACCATCATCTGGGTGCAGCAGGCTTTACTTACCTGTAGGAGGGCCACGTTGGATCGGGACATTGTGGTACCACGCAGGGGAGAATGGGCAGTAGAGGTCCGAGGGGCCGCTGGTCAGGTGGCACGTCCTGCTACCTTGTTCCCTCAGCAGCAGCATACTCCAGCCGTGGGACCCAGGCCTGCGGAGGCTCCAGGGGTGTGACACCGGCCGATGTCACAGAGGCCTGAGGTAACAGACTAGGCGTTTCTTAACCCCTTCTTTGCCTTGTCGTTGAGCAATCCTTTTCCCTCTCAGCATAGTTTATATACAGTGTTGCGTCTGCTGAGTTCTACAGCCGCTTGATGCAATTATAAACGTAGCTGTACCCGTAGCGTTTCAGATTCTTTGCCCTGTTAGTTGATTGAGGAATGTTTTGCAGCGTTCCCTGTGCTTTCGGGGGGGTCGCCCTTGATGAGCACTTTTTGATAAGTTAAGTGTGTTTCTCTGAATCCCAACCTCCCACTTCACCCTTCCCCGGTCTCCAATTTCCCCCTCTGAGAACTCCACGCTTCTTTCTTCCCTCTGTGAACCCTGTGTTTCCTTTGTATCCCTATTTAGACCGCACATATAAGAGATAGCCTGCGATATGTGTCTTGCTGTCTCTACCAGAATTAGTGAGATCATCTACTGCTGCACCCACGCTGCTGCAAATGGTATGAGTTCATTTGGTTCTGTGGACGAGTGGTAGTCGAGGGAGTGTAGGTAGCAGAACACCTTTCTCCATTCACCCCTCGTTCGATATTTCGTGCGCTTGCGTGTCTTGGCTGTGGTAAAGGGTACCACAACGACCGCTGGGGTGCAAGTGCTTCCTTCCAATGATGCTAGTCTCTGGTTATCCGACCTGCAGCGGGGTTGCCCAATCTCGTGGTCCCTCCAGTGTTTAGTCTGGTAAGGAACTTGCCTACTGATCTTCCGACCGGCTGTTACCAATTTACAATGCCAGCCACAGCAATAGTAGGCTTCCCTGTTGGGCATGCCCTCTTGAGCACTTACGCTTTTAGGGTTTGTGAGGACTGCAGCCAGGGAAACCCTCGTCTAGCTTCCCTTGCACTCTCTAATCAAGACAGATGCTGAGCATCTTTTCATTTGAATGTGCTGTTTTCTAAAACGCGCGTGAGTACCACTGAGGTCTTGTAAGGTTTCTGCCTGAGAGTCGGGCCTGATTTGAATTCGTTTCAGATTACCTAGCCCAGGATATTTCTTGAGGGCAGGGTTGTGTTTGCAAAGCCGCCGGCCGCAGGCCTTGTGAATGATAGGAGCCCTTCGGCACAGTTTGTAAGGTTGTTACGACAGTGTGCCACAAGGCGGCAGCACTGCTGCGCGTTCCCTCCGGTAACTTGGGGAAACAAAGGCATTGCGGGGCTCCCGGTGTTGGATTGGAAATGGGGAGTCGAACGTGGCTAAGCGCACACCCCAGGGCTTGCGTATGCTCGCCTCCTGCCCCTTAACCTGCACTGCCCCACCCCAGGCATATCGCAAGTCTTGCAAGTGGGCTACTCGGAGGGTGCCGTGGTTCGCAGGTGGGTCGACTCTAAGGAAGTGGGCTGGAGGTGGGAACCTGCCTAGCAGGAACTGTGGAGATCCCGTTTCTTCACAGCTCTTCCCTCTCAGCTGCTCCACCATCATCTGGGTGCACCAGGCTTTACTTACCTGTAGGAGGGCCACGTTGGATCGGGACATTGTGGTACCACGCAGGGGAGAATGGGCAGTAGAGGTCCGAGGGGCCGCTGGTCAGGTGGCACGTCCTGCTACCTTGTTCCCTCAGCAGCAGCATACTCCAGCCGTGGGACCCAGGCCTGCGGAGGCTCCAGGGGTGTGACACCGGCCGATGTCACAGAGGCCTGAGGTAACAGACTAGGCGTTTCTTAACCCCTTCTTTGCCTTGTCGTTGAGCAATCCTTTTCCCTCTCAGCATAGTTTATATACAGTGTTGCGTCTGCTGAGTTCTACAGCCGCTTGATGCAATTATAAACGTAGCTGTACCCGTAGCGTTTCAGATTCTTTGCCCTGTTAGTTGATTGAGGAATGTTTTGCAGCGTTCCCTGTGCTTTCGGGGGGGTCGCCCTTGATGAGCACTTTTTGATAAGTTAAGTGTGTTTCTCTGAATCCCAACCTCCCACTTCACCCTTCCCCAGTCTCCAATTTCCCCCTCTGAGAACTCCACGCTTCTTTCTTCCCTCTGTGAACCCTGTGTTTCCTTTGTATCCCTATTTAGACCGCACATATAAGAGATAGCCTGCGATATGTGTCTTGCTGTCTCTACCAGAATTAGTGAGATCATCTACTGCTGCACCCACGCTGCTGCAAATGGTATGAGTTCATTTGGTTCTGTGGACGAGTGGTAGTCGAGGGAGTGTAGGTAGCAGAACACCTTTCTCCATTCACCCCTCGTTCGATATTTCGTGCGCTTGCGTGTCTTGGCTGTGGTAAAGGGTACCACAACGACCGCTGGGGTGCAAGTGCTTCCTTCCAATGATGCTAGTCTCTGGTTATCCGACCTGCAGCGGGGTTGCCCAATCTCGTGGTCCCTCCAGTGTTTAGTCTGGTAAGGAACTTGCCTACTGATCTTCCGACCGGCTGTTACCAATTTACAATGCCAGCCACAGCAATAGTAGGCTTCCCTGTTGGGCATGCCCTCTTGAGCACTTACGCTTTTAGGGTTTGTGAGGACTGCAGCCAGGGAAACCCTCGTCTAGCTTCCCTTGCACTCTCTAATCAAGACAGATGCTGAGCATCTTTTCATTTGAATGTGCTGTTTTCTAAAACGCGCGTGAGTACCACTGAGGTCTTGTAAGGTTTCTGCCTGAGAGTCGGGCCTGATTTGAATTCGTTTCAGATTACCTAGCCCAGGATATTTCTTGAGGGCAGGGTTGTGTTTGCAAAGCCGCCGGCCGCAGGCCTTGTGAATGATAGGAGCCCTTCGGCACAGTTTGTAAGGTTGTTACGACAGTGTGCCACAAGGCGGCAGCACTGCTGCGCGTTCCCTCCGGTAACTTGGGGAAACAAAGGCATTGCGGGGCTCCCGGTGTTGGATTGGAAATGGGGAGTCGAACGTGGCTAAGCGCACACCCCAGGGCTTGCGTATGCTCGCCTCCTGCCCCTTAACCTGCACTGCCCCACCCCAGGCATATCGCAAGTCTTGCAAGTGGGCTACTCGGAGGGTGCCGTGGTTCGCAGGTGGGTCGACTCTAAGGAAGTGGGCTGGAGGTGGGAACCTGCCTAGCAGGAACTGTGGAGATCCCGTTTCTTCACAGCTCTTCCCTCTCAGCTGCTCCACCATCATCTGGGTGCACCAGGCTTTACTTACCTGTAGGAGGGCCACGTTGGATCGGGACATTGTGGTACCACGCAGGGGAGAATGGGCAGTAGAGGTCCGAGGGGCCGCTGGTCAGGTGGCACGTCCTGCTACCTTGTTCCCTCAGCAGCAGCATACTCCAGCCGTGGGACCCAGGCCTGCGGAGGCTCCAGGGGTGTGACACCGGCCGATGTCACAGAGGCCTGAGGTAACAGACTAGGCGTTTCTTAACCCCTTCTTTGCCTTGTCGTTGAGCAATCCTTTTCCCTCTCAGCATAGTTTATATACAGTGTTGCGTCTGCTGAGTTCTACAGCCGCTTGATGCAATTATAAACGTAGCTGTACCCGTAGCGTTTCAGATTCTTTGCCCTGTTAGTTGATTGAGGAATGTTTTGCAGCGTTCCCTGTGCTTTCGGGGGGGTCGCCCTTGATGAGCACTTTTTGATAAGTTAAGTGTGTTTCTCTGAATCCCAACCTCCCACTTCACCCTTCCCCGGTCTCCAATTTCCCCCTCTGAGAACTCCACGCTTCTTTCTTCCCTCTGTGAACCCTGTGTTTCCTTTGTATCCCTATTTAGACCGCACATATAAGAGATAGCCTGCGATATGTGTCTTGCTGTCTCTACCAGAATTAGTGAGATCATCTACTGCTGCACCCACGCTGCTGCAAATGGTATGAGTTCATTTGGTTCTGTGGACGAGTGGTAGTCGAGGGAGTGTAGGTAGCAGAACACCTTTCTCCATTCACCCCTCGTTCGATATTTCGTGCGCTTGCGTGTCTTGGCTGTGGTAAAGGGTACCACAACGACCGCTGGGGTGCAAGTGCTTCCTTCCAATGATGCTAGTCTCTGGTTATCCGACCTGCAGCGGGGTTGCCCAATCTCGTGGTCCCTCCAGTGTTTAGTCTGGTAAGGAACTTGCCTACTGATCTTCCGACCGGCTGTTACCAATTTACAATGCCAGCCACAGCAATAGTAGGCTTCCCTGTTGGGCATGCCCTCTTGAGCACTTACGCTTTTAGGGTTTGTGAGGACTGCAGCCAGGGAAACCCTCGTCTAGCTTCCCTTGCACTCTCTAATCAAGACAGATGCTGAGCATCTTTTCATTTGAATGTGCTGTTTTCTAAAACGCGCGTGAGTACCACTGAGGTCTTGTAAGGTTTCTGCCTGAGAGTCGGGCCTGATTTGAATTCGTTTCAGATTACCTAGCCCAGGATATTTCTTGAGGGCAGGGTTGTGTTTGCAAAGCCGCCGGCCGCAGGCCTTGTGAATGATAGGAGCCCTTCGGCACAGTTTGTAAGGTTGTTACGACAGTGTGCCACAAGGCGGCAGCACTGCTCCGCGTTCCCTCCGGTAACTTGGGGAAACAAAGGCATTGCGGGGCTCCCGGTGTTGGATTGGAAATGGGGAGTCGAACGTGGCTAAGCGCACACCCCAGGGCTTGCGTATGCTCGCCTCCTGCCCCTTAACCTGCACTGCCCCACCCCAGGCATATCGCAAGTCTTGCAAGTGGGCTACTCGGAGGGTGCCGTGGTTCGCAGGTGGGTCGACTCTAAGGAAGTGGGCTGGAGGTGGGAACCTGCCTAGCAGGAACTGTGGAGATCCCGTTTCTTCACAGCTCTTCCCTCTCAGCTGCTCCACCATCATCTGGGTGCACCAGGCTTTACTTACCTGTAGGAGGGCCACGTTGGATCGGGACATTGTGGTACCACGCAGGGGAGAATGGGCAGTAGAGGTCCGAGGGGCCGCTGGTCAGGTGGCACGTCCTGCTACCTTGTTCCCTCAGCAGCAGCATACTCCAGCCGTGGGACCCAGGCCTGCGGAGGCTCCAGGGGTGTGACACCGGCCGATGTCACAGAGGCCTGAGGTAACAGACTAGGCGTTTCTTAACCCCTTCTTTGCCTTGTCGTTGAGCAATCCTTTTCCCTCTCAGCATAGTTTATATACAGTGTTGCGTCTGCTGAGTTCTACAGCCGCTTGATGCAATTATAAACGTAGCTGTACCCGTAGCGTTTCAGATTCTTTGCCCTGTTAGTTGATTGAGGAATGTTTTGCAGCGTTCCCTGTGCTTTCGGGGGGGTCGCCCTTGATGAGCACTTTTTGATAAGTTAAGTGTGTTTCTCTGAATCCCAACCTCCCACTTCACCCTTCCCCGGTCTCCAATTTCCCCCTCTGAGAACTCCACGCTTCTTTCTTCCCTCTGTGAACCCTGTGTTTCCTTTGTATCCCTATTTAGACCGCACATATAAGAGATAGCCTGCGATATGTGTCTTGCTGTCTCTACCAGAATTAGTGAGATCATCTACTGCTGCACCCACGCTGCTGCAAATGGTATGAGTTCATTTGGTTCTGTGGACGAGTGGTAGTCGAGGGAGTGTAGGTAGCAGAACACCTTTCTCCATTCACCCCTCGTTCGATATTTCGTGCGCTTGCGTGTCTTGGCTGTGGTAAAGGGTACCACAACGACCGCTGGGGTGCAAGTGCTTCCTTCCAATGATGCTAGTCTCTGGTTATCCGACCTGCAGCGGGGTTGCCCAATCTCGTGGTCCCTCCAGTGTTTAGTCTGGTAAGGAACTTGCCTACTGATCTTCCGACCGGCTGTTACCAATTTACAATGCCAGCCACAGCAATAGTAGGCTTCCCTGTTGGGCATGCCCTCTTGAGCACTTACGCTTTTAGGGTTTGTGAGGACTGCAGCCAGGGAAACCCTCGTCTAGCTTCCCTTGCACTCTCTAATCAAGACAGATGCTGAGCATCTTTTCATTTGAATGTGCTGTTTTCTAAAACGCGCGTGAGTACCACTGAGGTCTTGTAAGGTTTCTGCCTGAGAGTCGGGCCTGATTTGAATTCGTTTCAGATTACCTAGCCCAGGATATTTCTTGAGGGCAGGGTTGTGTTTGCAAAGCCGCCGGCCGCAGGCCTTGTGAATGATAGGAGCCCTTCGGCACAGTTTGTAAGGTTGTTACGACAGTGTGCCACAAGGCGGCAGCACTGCTGCGCGTTCCCTCCGGTAACTTGGGGAAACAAAGGCATTGCGGGGCTCCCGGTGTTGGATTGGAAATGGGGAGTCGAACGTGGCTAAGCGCACACCCCAGGGCTTGCGTATGCTCGCCTCCTGCCCCTTAACCTGCACTGCCCCACCCCAGGCATATCGCAAGTCTTGCAAGTGGGCTACTCGGAGGGTGCCG
>NW_027207950.1:0-45000 GCF_963455315.2 Globicephala melas | reverse complement strand
CGGAAGATGAACAGGAATAGTGAGAACCAATGAGAGACTAGCTGGAGGTGTCTGGACGGGCAAATTTAACTCTCATTTCCCACCAGGAAGAGGAAATAACCAAAGGCTCAGCGTGCCGTGCCGGGACCAGATTAGGGCCTGAAGCCATCCTGCGGTGTTGCGGCCAGCTCACAAGAAAACGAGTTGAAGAAAGGAGCTCAGGGGCACTGTAATTCACAAACCTGCAGAGTTATAAATGACAACTATCGTCCAAAAATATACTGAAGTAAGGCTGCCAAGAGGACTTGAAAGCGGGGCAGAATTGCAGGAAACCGATTTCAGGAGGTAGACTGGAATTGCATCGAAAGCATAGGAAAAGAGGCAGAACGTCCACAATGATGCACTTGGCCAAAAAGGGCGTATGCGTTTTTTCCTGAATATATTCAGGAAAAAACGCATACGCCCTTTTTGGCCAACCAAGCAAGCTTGCAAAGGAAATCTGCACTACAATGAAGTCTCACTTCGCCCCGGTCAAAAGGGCCATCTGAAAAAAGTGTAAAATCCAGAAAGGCAGGACAGGCCATGGAGAACTGGGAGCCTTGTTATGCTGATGGGCGGGATGTAAATTGCCAACAGACACTCGGGAGAAGTGTATGGTGTTTCCTGAAACATCTAAAAAACAAAGCAACAGAGCCTAGGGCACTTCCACTTATGGTCCTATAGCTTAGGGAAATTAAAATCAAAAAGATACAGCCACCCCAATGTTTGGGACGCCTCTGTTTACAAGAACCTCGTTTACCGTACAAGTTCAACATCGCAGAAAGTGAAAAATGGATAAAGAAGTTGTGGTATTTACTTACAAAGCAATATCACTCAGCAATGAAATCTATGTCATCAGGCCCTTAGCAGCACAATGAGTGGATTCAGGTATGATGATTCTAACTGAAATAAGTCACACAGAAAAAGAAACATCATAAGATATCAGTAATACACGGAATGTAAACTTGACTACACAGGAACTGAATTACAGAACAGAACAGGGTCTCAAATTTAGAAAACCAACTTATGCTTGCTTAAGGGGAAAGGTGAGTTGGGGTGCTGCATAAAACCAGAGATTGAAATGAGCACAGATAAAGTTCCTTAAGCCAAATATGGAATAGACAAGAGCTACTCCTTGCTCAACGAAATGGACTCAACACCGCATATTAAACGCCTAAGAATGTACCTGACTAGTAAGTATCTTAAAACCTATGGATTGCTATGTCTCCAAAAGACAATCAAGCGTGTGTACAGGGGCATAAACGCAGCAGTGATAGGATTAGAGAGTTTCGGTGAGCAAATGAAGATCCTCTGAAGTCTTATTGCATGGTACCCATTCCACGGGTTTCAACTACCCAGGTTTAAGGTATTCTTCCTTCAGCTGAAACAGGCATATGGAACCTAGAGTATGATCAACCATGTGATCGGCAGACGTGTTCAGATATGTCTCAGTTTTCCTCCCCTGTTACTTGGGTGCAACATTCCAGACGCTTTACTAACACTCTCCCGACTTGGAGAGTCAGTCCCTTTAACCTCCTGTTTGGCCCAGTTTGCAATTTCTGCGGAAGATGAACAGGAATAGCGAGAACCAATGAGAGACTAGCTGGAGGTGTCTGGACGGGCAAATTTAACTCCCATTTCCCACCAGGAAGAGGAAAGAACCAAAGGCTCAGCGTGCCGTGCCGGAACCAGATTAGAGCCTGAAGCCATCCTGCGGTGTTGCGGCCAGCTCAAAAGAAAGTGAGTTGAAGAAAGGAGCTCAGGGGCACTGTAATTCACAAACCTGCAGAGTTATAAATGACAGCTATCATCCAAAAATATACTGAAGTAAGGCTGCCAAGAGGACTTGAAAGCGGGGCAGAATTGCAGGAAACCGATTTCAGGAGGTAGACTGGAATTACATTGAAAGCATAGGAAAAGAGGCAGAACGTCCACAATGATGCACTTGGCCAAAAAGGGCGTATGCGTTTTTTCCTGAATATATTCAGGAAAAAACGCATACGCCCTTTTTGGCCAACCAAGCAAGCTTGCAAAGGAAATCTGCACTACAATGAAGTCTCACTTCCCCCCGGTCAAAAGGGCCATCTGAAAAAAGTGTAAAATCCAGAAAGGCAGGACAGGCCATGGAGAACTGGGAGCCTTGTTATGCTGATGGGCAGGATGTAAATTGCCAACAGACACTCGGGAGAAGTGTATGGTGTTTCCTGAAACATCTAAGAAACAAAGCAACAGAGCCTAGGGCACTTTCACTTATGGTCCTATAGCATAGGGAAATTAAAATCAAAAAGACACAGCCACCCCAAAGTTTGGGACGCCTCTGTTTACAAGAACCTCGTTTACCGTACAAGTTCAACATCGCAGAAAGTGAAAAATGAATAAAGAAGTTGTGGTATTTACTTACAAAGCAATATCACTCAGCAATGAAATCTATGTCATCAGGCCCTTAGCAGCACAATGAGTGGATTCAGGTATGATGATTCTAACTGAAATAAGTCACACAGAAAAAGAAACATCATAAGGTATCAGTAATACACGGAATGTAAACTTGACTACACAGGAACTGAATTACAGAACAGAACAGGGTCTCAAATTTAGAAAACCAACTTATGCTTGCTTAAGGTGAAAGGTGAGTTGGGGTGCTGCATAAAACCAGAGATTGAAATGAGCACAGATAAAGTTCCTTAAGCCAAATATGGAATAGACAAGAGCTACTCCTTGCTCAACGAAATGGACTTAACACCCCATATTAAATGCCTAAGAATGTACCTGACTAGTAAGTATCTTAAAACCTATGGATTGCTATGTCTCCAAAAGACAATCAAGCGTGTGTACAGGGGCATAAATGCAGCAGTGATAGGATTAGGGAGTTTCGGTAAGCAAATGAAGATCCTTTGAAGTCTTATTGCATGGTACCCATTCCACGGGTTTCAACTACCCAGGTTTAAGGTATTCTTCCTTCAGCTGAAACAGGCATATGGAACCTAGAGTATGATCAACCATGTGATCGGCAGACGTGTTCAGATATGTCTCAGTTTTCCTCCCCTGTTACTTGGGTGCAACATTCCAGACGCTTTACTAACACTCTCCCGACTTGGAGAGTCAGTCCCTTTAACCTCCTGTTTGGCCCAGTTTGCAATTTCTGCGGAAGATGAACAGGAATAGCGAGAACCAATGAGAGACTAGCTGGAGGTGTCTGGACGGGCAAATTTAACTCCCATTTCCCACCAGGAAGAGGAAAGAACCAAAGGCTCAGCGTGCCGTGCCGGAACCAGATTAGAGCCTGAAGCCATCCTGCGGTGTTGCGGCCAGCTCAAAAGAAAGTGAGTTGAAGAAAGGAGCTCAGGGGCACTGTAATTCACAAACCTGCAGAGTTATAAATGACAGCTATCATCCAAAAATATACTGAAGTAAGGCTGTCAAGAGGACTTGAAAGCGGGGCAGAATTGCAGGAAACCGATTTCAGGAGGTAGACTGGAATTGCATTGAAAGCATAGGAAAAGAGGCAGAACGTCCACAATGATGCACTTGGCCAAAAAGGGCGTATGCGTTTTTTCCTGAATATATTCAGGAAAAAACGCATACGCCCTTTTTGGCCAACCAAGCAAGCTTGCAAAGGAAATCTGCACTACAATGAAGTCTCACTTCCCCCCGGTCAAAAGGGCCATCTGAAAAAAGTGTAAAATCCAGAAAGGCAGGACAGGCCATGGAGAACTGGGAGCCTTGTTATGCTGATGGGCGGGATGTAAATTGCCAACAGACACTCGGGAGAAGTGTATGGTGTTTCCTGAAACATCTAAAAAACAAAGCAACAGAGCCTAGGGCACTTCCACTTATGGTCCTATAGCTTAGGGAAATTAAAATCAAAAAGACACAGCCACTCCAAAGTTTGGGATGCCTCTGTTTACAAGAACCTCGTTTACAGTACAAGTTCAACATCGCAGAAAGTGAAAAATGGATAAAGAAGTTGTGGTATTTACTTACAAAGCAATATCACTCAGCAATGAAATCTATGTCATCAGGCCCTTAGCAGCACAATGAGTGGATTCAGGTATGATGATTCTAACTGAAATAAGTCACACAGAAAAAGAAACATCATAAGATATCAGTAATATACGGAATGTAAACTTGGCTACACAGGAACTGAATTCCAATACAGAACAGGGTCTCAAATTTAGAAAACCAACTTATGCTTGCTTAAGGGGAAAGTTGAGTTGGGGTGCTGCATAAAACCAGAGATTGAAATGAGCACAGATAAAGTTCCTTAAGCCAAATATGGAATAGACAAGAGCTACTCCTTGCTCAACGAAATGGACTCAACACCGCATATTAAACGCCTAAGAATGTACCTGACTAGTAAGTATCTTAAAACCTATGGATTGCTATGTCTCCGAAAGAGAATCAAGCATGTGTACAGGGGCATAAACGCAGCAGTGATAGGATTGGCGAGGTTCGGTGAGCAAATGAAGACCCTTTGAAGTCATGTTGCATGGTACCCATTCCACGGGTTTCAACTACCCAGGTTTAAGGTATTCTTCCTTCAGCTAAAACATGCATGTGGAACCTAGAGTATGATCAAACATGTGATCGGGAGATGTGTTCAAATATGTCTCAGTTTTCGTACCCTGGTACTCGGGTGCAACATTCCAGACGCTTTACTAACACTCTCCCGACTTGGAGAGTCAGTCCCTTTAACCTCCTGTTTGGCCAAGTTTGCAATTTCTGCGGAAGATGAACAGGAATAGCGAGAACCAATGAGAGACTAGCTGGAGGTGTCTGGACGGGCAAATTTAACTCTCATTTCCCACCAGGAAGCGGAATTAACCAAAGGCTCAGTGTGCCATGCCGGAACCACATTAGGGCCTGAAGCCATCCTGCGGTGTTGCGGCCAGCTCACAAGAAAGCGAGTTGAAGAAAGGAGCTCAGGGGCACTGTAATTCACAAACCTGCAGAGTTATAAATGACAGCTATCATCCAAAAATATACTGAAGTAAGGCTGCCAAGAGGACTTGAATGCAGGGCAGAATTGCATGAAACCGATTTCAGGAGGTAGACTGGAATTGCATTGAAAGCATAAGAAAAGAGGCAGAACGTCCACAATGATGCACTTGGCCAAAAAGGGCGTATGCGTTTTTTCCTGAATATATTCAGGAAAAAACGCATACGCCCTTTTTGGCCAACCAAGCAAGCTTGCAAAGGAAATCTGCACTACAATGAAGTCTCACTTCCCCCCGGTCAAAAGGGCCATCTGAAAAAAGTGTAAAATCCAGAAAGGCAGGACAGGCCATGGAGAACTGGGAGCCTTGTTATGCTGATAGGCGGGATGTAAATTGCCAACAGACACTCGGGAGAAGTGTATGGTGTTTCCTGAAACATCTAAGAAACAAAGCAACAGAGCCTAGGGCACTTTCACTTATGGTCCTATAGCTTAGGGAAATTAAAATCAAAAAGACACAGCCACCCCAAAGTTTGGGACGCCTCTGTTTACAAGAACCTCGTTTACCGTACAAGTTCAACATCGCAGAAAGTGAAAAATGGATAAAGAAGTTGTGGTATTTACTTACAAAGCAATATCACTCAGCAATGAAATCTATGTCATCAGGCCCTTAGCAGCACAATGAGTGGATTCAGGTATGATGATTCTAACTTAAATAAGTCACACAGAAAAAGAAACATCATAAGATATCAGTAATACACGGAATGTAAACTTGACTACACAGGAACTGAATTACAGAACAGAACAGGGTCTCAAATTTAGAAAACCAACTTATGCTTGCTTAAGGGGAAAGGTGAGTTGGGGTGCTGCATAAAACCAGAGATTGAAATGAGCACAGATAAAGTTCCTTAAGCCAAATATGGAATAGACAAGAGCTACTCCTTGCTCAACGAAATGGACTTAACACCCCACATTAAATGCCTAAGAATGTACCTGACTAGTAAGTATCTTAAAACCTATGGATTGCTATGTCTCCAAAAGACAATCAAGCGTGTGTACAGGGGCATAAACGCAGCAGTGATAGGATTGGCGAGGTTCGGTGAGCAAATGAAGACCCTTTGAAGTCATATTGCATGGTACCCATTCCACGGGTTTCAACTACCCAGGTTTAAGGTATTCTTCCTTCAGCTAAAACATGCATGTGGAACCCAGAGTATGATCAACCGTGTGAACGGGAGACATGTTCAAATATGTCTCAGTTTTCCTCCCCTGGTACTCGGGTGCAACATTCCAGACGCTTTACTAACACTCTCCCCACTTGTAGAGTCAGCGCCTTTAACCACCTGTTTGGCCCATTTTGCAATTTCTGCAGAAGATGAACAGGAATAGGGAGAACCAATGAGAGACTAGCTGGAGGTGTCTGGACGGGCAAATTTAACTCTCATTTCCCACCAGGAAGAGGAATTAACCAAAGGCTCTGCGTGCCGTGCCGGAACCAGATTAGGGCCTGAAGCCATCCTGCGCTGTTGCGGCCAGCTCACAAGAAAGCGAGTTGAAGAAAGGAGCTCAGGGGCACTGTAATTCACAAACCTGCAGAGTTATAAATGACAGCTATCATCCAAAAATATACTGAGGTAAGGCTGCCAAGAGGACTTGAATGCAGGGCAGAATTGCATGAAACCGATTTCAGGAGGTAGACTGGAATTGCATTGAAAGCATAAGAAAAGAGGCAGAACGTCCACAATGATGCACTTGGCCAAAAAGGGCGTATGCGTTTTTTCCTGAATATATTCAGGAAAAAACGCATACGCACTTTTTGGCCAACCAAGCAAGCTTGCAAAGGAAATCTGCACTACAATGAAGTCTCACTTCCCCCCGGTCAAAAGGGCCATCTGAAAAAAGTGTAAAATCCAGAAAGGCAGGACAGGCCATGGAGAACTGGGAGCCTTGTTATGCTGATGGGCAGGATGTAAATTGCCAACAGACACTCGGGAGAAGTGTATGGTGTTTCCTGAAACATCTAAGAAACAAAGCAACAGAGCCTAGGGCACTTTCACTTATGGTCCTATAGCTTAGGGAAATTAAAATCAAAAAGACACAGCCACCCCAAAGTTTGGGACGCCTCTGTTTACAAGAACCTCGTTTACCGTACAAGTTCAACATCGCAGAAAGTGAAAAATGAATAAAGAAGTTGTGGTATTTACTTACAAAGCAATATCACTCAGCAATGAAATCTATGTCATCAGGCCCTTAGCAGCACAATGAGTGGATTCAGGTATGATGATTCTAACTGAAATAAGTCACACAGAAAAAGAAACATCATAAGATATCAGTAATACACGGAATGTAAACTTGACTACACAGGAACTGAATTACAGAACAGAACAGGGTCTCAAATTTAGAAAACCAACTTATGCTTGCTTAAGGGGAAAGGTGAGTTGGGGTGCTGCATAAAACCAGAGATTGAAATGAGCACAGATAAAGTTCCTTAAGCCAAATATGGAATAGACAAGAGCTACTCCTTGCTCAACGAAATGGACTTAACACCCCATATTAAATGCCTAAGAATGTACCTGACTAGTAAGTATCTTAAAACCTATGGATTGCTATGTCTCCAAAAGACAATCAAGCGTGTGTACAGGGGCATAAACGCAGCAGTGATAGGATTAGAGAGTTTCGGTGAGCAAATGAAGATCCTTTGAAGTCTTATTGCATGGTACCCATTCCACGGGTTTCAACTACCCAGGTTTAAGGTATTCTTCCTTCAGCTGAAACAGGCATATGGAACCTAGAGTATGATCAACCATGTGATCGGCAGACGTGTTCAGATATGTCTCAGTTTTCCTCCCCTGTTACTTGGGTGCAACATTCCAGACGCTTTACTAACACTCTCCCGACTTGGAGAGTCAGTCCCTTTAACCTCCTGTTTGGCCCAGTTTGCAATTTCTGCGGAAGATGAACAGGAATAGCGAGAACCAATGAGACACTAGCTGGAGGTGTCTGGACGGGCAAATTTAACTCCCATTTCCCACCAGGAAGAGGAAAGAACCAAAGGCTCAGCGTGCCGTGCCGGAACCAGATTAGAGCCTGAAGCCATCCTGCGGTGTTGCGGCCAGCTCAAAAGAAAGTGAGTTGAAGAAAGGAGCTCAGGGGCACTGTAATTCACAAACCTGCAGAGTTATAAATGACAGCTATCATCCAAAAATATACTGAAGTAAGGCTGCCAAGAGGACTTGAAAGCGGGGCAGAATTGCAGGAAACCGATTTCAGGAGGTAGACTGGAATTGCATTGAAAGCATAGGAAAAGAGGCAGAACGTCCACAATGATGCACTTGGCCAAAAAGGGCGTATGCGTTTTTTCCTGAATATATTCAGGAAAAAACGCATACGCCCTTTTTGGCCAACCAAGCAAGCTTGCAAAGGAAATCTGCACTACAATGAAGTCTCACTTCCCCCCGGTCAAAAGGGTCATCTGAAAAAAGTGTAAAATCCAGAAAGGCAGGACAGGCCATGGAGAACTGGGAGCCTTGTTATGCTGATGGGCGGGATGTAAATTGCCAACAGACACTCGGGAGAAGTGTATGGTGTTTCCTGAAACATCTAAAAAACAAAGCAACAGAGCCTAGGGCACTTCCACTTATGGTCCTATAGCTTAGGGAAATTAAAATCAAAAAGACACAGCCACTCCAAAGTTTGGGATGCCTCTGTTTACAAGAACCTCGTTTACAGTACAAGTTCAACATCGCAGAAAGTGAAAAATGGATAAAGAAGTTGTGGTATTTACTTACAAAGCAATATCACTCAGCAATGAAATCTATGTCATCAGGCCCGTAGCAGCACAATGAGTGGATTCAGGTATGATGATTCTAACTTAAATAAGTCACACAGAAAAAGAAACATCATAAGATATCAGTAATATACGGAATGTAAACTTGGCTACACAGGAACTGAATTCCAATACAGAACAGGGTCTCAAATTTAGAAAACCAACTTATGCTTGCTTAAGGGGAAAGTTGAGTTGGGGTGCTGCATAAAACCAGAGATTGAAATGAGCACAGATAAAGTTCCTTAAGCCAAATATGGAATAGACAAGAGCTACTCCTTGCTCAACGAAATGGACTCAACACCGCATATTAAACGCCTAAGAATGTACCTGACTAGTAAGTATCTTAAAACCTATGGATTGCTATGTCTCCGAAAGAGAATCAAGCATGTGTACAGGGGCATAAACGCAGCAGTGATAGGATTGGCGAGGTTCGGTGAGCAAATGAAGACCCTTTGAAGTCATGTTGCATGGTACCCATTGCACGGGTTTCAACTACCCAGGTTTAAGGTATTCTTCCTTCAGCTAAAACATGCATGTGGAACCTAGAGTATGATCAAACATGTGATCGGGAGATGTGTTCAAATATGTCTCAGTTTTCGTACCCTGGTACTCGGGTGCAACATTCCAGACGCTTTACTAACACTCTCCCGACTTGGAGAGTCAGTCCCTTTAACCTCCTGTTTGGCCAAGTTTGCAATTTCTGCGGAAGATGAACAGGAATAGCGAGAACCAATGAGAGACTAGCTGGAGGTGTCTGGACGGGCAAATTTAACTCTCATTTCCCACCAGGAAGCGGAATTAACCAAAGGCTCAGTGTGCCATGCCGGAACCACATTAGGGCCTGAAGCCATCCTGCGGTGTTGCGGCCAGCTCACAAGAAAGCGAGTTGAAGAAAGGAGCTCAGGGGCACTGTAATTCACAAACCTGCAGAGTTATAAATGACAGCTATTTCCAAAAATATACTGAAGTAAGGCTGCCAAGAGGACTTGAAAGCGGGGCAGAATTGCAGGAAACCGATTTCAGGAGGTAGACTGGAATTGCATTGAAAGCATAGGAAAAGAGGCAGAACGTCCACAATGATGCACTTGGCCATAAAGGGCGTATGCGTTTTTTCCTGAATATATTCAGGAAAAAACGCATACGCCCTTTTTGGCCAACCAAGCAAGCTTGCAAAGGAAATCTGCACTACAATGAAGTCTCACTTCCCCCCGGTCAAAAGGGCCATCTGAAAAAAGTGTAAAATCCAGAAAGGCAGGACAGGCCATGGAGAACTGGGAGCCTTGTTATGCTGATGGGCGGGATGTAAATTGCCAACAGACACTCGGGAGAAGTGTATGGTGTTTCCTGAAACATCTAAAAAACAAAGCAACAGAGCCTAGGGCACTTCCACTTATGGTCCTATAGCTTAGGGAAATTAAAATCAAAAAGACACAGCCACCCCAAAGTTTGGGACGCCTCTGTTTACAAGAACCTCGTTTACAGTACAAGTTCAACATCGCAGAAAGTGAAAAATGGATAAAGAAGTTGTGGTATTTACTTACAAAGCAATATCACTCAGCAATGAAATCTATGTCATCAGGCACTTAGCAGCAGAATGAGTGGATTCAGGTATGATGATTCTAACTGAAATAAGTCACACAGAAAAAGAAACATCATAAGATATCAGTAATACACGGAATGTAAACTTGACTACACAGGAACTGAATTACAGAACAGAACAGGGTCTCAAATTTAGGAAACCAACTTATGCTTGCTTAAGGGGAAAGGTGAGTTGGGGTGCTGCATAAAACCAGAGATTGAAATGAGCACAGATAAAGTTCCTTAAGCCAAATATGGAATAGACAAGAGCTACTCCTTGCTCAACGAAATGGACTTAACACCCCATATTAAATGCCTAAGAATGTACCTGACTAGTAAGTATCTTAAAACCTATGGATTGCTATGTCTCCAAAAGACAATCAAGCGTGTGTACAGGGGCATAAATGCAGCAGTGATAGGATTAGAGAGTTTCGGTGAGCAAATGAAGATCCTTTGAAGTCTTATTGCATGGTACCCATTCCACGGGTTTCAACTACCCAGGTTTAAGGTATTCTTCCTTCAGCTGAAACAGGCATATGGAACCTAGAGTATGATCAACCATGTGATCGGCAGACGTGTTCAGATATGTCTCAGTTTTCCTCCCCTGTTACTTGGGTGCAACATTCCAGACGCTTTACTAACACTCTCCCGACTTGGAGAGTCAGTCCCTTTAACCTCCTGTTTGGCCCAGTTTGCAATTTCTGCGGAAGATGAACAGGAATAGCGAGAACCAATGAGAGACTAGCTGGAGGTGTCTGGACGGGCAAATTTAACTCCCATTTCCCACCAGGAAGAGGAAAAAACCAAAGGCTCAGCGTGCCGTGCCGGAACCAGATTAGAGCCTGAAGCCATCCTGCGGTGTTGCGGCCAGCTCAAAAGAAAGTGAGTTGAAGAAAGGAGCTCAGGGGCACTGTAATTCACAAACCTGCAGAGTTATAAATGACAGCTATCATCCAAAAATATACTGAAGTAAGGCTGCCAAGAGGACTTGAAAGCGGGGCAGAATTGCAGGAAACCGATTTCAGGAGGTAGACTGGAATTGCATTGAAAGCATAGGAAAAGAGGCAGAACGTCCACAATGATGCACTTGGCCAAAAAGGGCGTATGCGTTTTTTCCTGAATATATTCAGGAAAAAACGCATACGCCCTTTTTGGCCAACCAAGCAAGCTTGCAAAGGAAATCTGCACTACAATGAAGTCTCACTTCCCCCCGGTCAAAAGGGCCATCTGAAAAAAGTGTAAAATCCAGAAAGGCAGGACAGGCCATGGAGAACTGGGAGCCTTGTTATGCTGATGGGCGGGATGTAAATTGCCAACAGACACTCGGGAGAAGTGTATGGTGTTTCCTGAAACATCTAAAAAACAAAGCAACAGAGCCTAGGGCACTTCCACTTATGGTCCTATAGCTTAGGGAAATTAAAATCAAAAAGACACAGCCACTCCAAAGTTTGGGATGCCTCTGTTTACAAGAACCTCGTTTACAGTACAAGTTCAACATCGCAGAAAGTGAAAAATGGATAAAGAAGTTGTGGTATTTACTTACAAAGCAATATCACTCAGCAATGAAATCTATGTCATCAGGCCCGTAGCAGCACAATGAGTGGATTCAGGTATGATGATTCTAACTGAAATAAGTCACACAGAAAAAGAAACATCATAAGATATCAGTAATATACGGAATGTAAACTTGGCTACACAGGAACTGAATTCCAATACAGAACAGGGTCTCAAATTTAGAAAACCAACTTATGCTTGCTTAAGGGGAAAGTTGAGTTGGGGTGCTGCATAAAACCAGAGATTGAAATGAGCACAGATAAAGTTCCTTAAGCCAAATATGGAATAGACAAGAGCTACTCCTTGCTCAACGAAATGGACTCAACACCGCATATTAAACGCCTAAGAATGTACCTGACTAGTAAGTATCTTAAAACCTATGGATTGCTATGTCTCCGAAAGAGAATCAAGCATGTGTACAGGGGCATAAACGCAGCAGTGATAGGATTGGCGAGGTTCGGTGAGCAAATGAAGACCCTTTGAAGTCATGTTGCATGGTACCCATTCCACGGGTTTCAACTACCCAGGTTTAAGGTATTCTTCCTTCAGCTAAAACATGCATGTGGAACCTAGAGTATGATCAAACATGTGATCGGGAGATGTGTTCAAATATGTCTCAGTTTTCGTACCCTGGTACTCGGGTGCAACATTCCAGACGCTTTACTAACACTCTCCCGACTTGGAGAGTCAGTCCCTTTAACCTCCTGTTTGGCCAAGTTTGCAATTTCTGCGGAAGATGAACAGGAATAGCGAGAACCAATGAGAGACTAGCTGGAGGTGTCTGGACGGGCAAATTTAACTCTCATTTCCCACCAGGAAGCGGAATTAACCAAAGGCTCAGTGTGCCATGCCGGAACCACATTAGGGCCTGAAGCCATCCTGCGGTGTTGCGGCCAGCTCACAAGAAAGCGAGTTGAAGAAAGGAGCTCAGGGGCACTGTAATTCACAAACCTGCAGAGTTATAAATGACAGCTATTTCCAAAAATATACTGAAGTAAGGCTGCCAAGAGGACTTGAAAGCGGGGCAGAATTGCAGGAAACCGATTTCAGGAGGTAGACTGGAATTGCATTGAAAGCATAGGAAAAGAGGCAGAACGTCCACAATGATGCACTTGGCCATAAAGGGCGTATGCGTTTTTTCCTGAATATATTCAGGAAAAAACGCATAGGCCCTTTTTGGCCAACCAAGCAAGCTTGCAAAGGAAATCTGCACTACAATGAAGTCTCACTTCCCCCCGGTCAAAAGGGCCATCTGAAAAAAGTGTAAAATCCAGAAAGGCAGGACAGGCCATGGAGAACTGGGAGCCTTGTTATGCTGATGGGCGGGATGTAAATTGCCAACAGACACTCGGGAGAAGTGTATGGTGTTTCCTGAAACATCTAAAAAACAAAGCAACAGAGCCTAGGGCACTTCCACTTATGGTCCTATAGCTTAGGGAAATTAAAATCAAAAAGACACAGCCACCCCAAAGTTTGGGACGCCTCTGTTTACAACAACCTCGTTTACCGTACAAGTTCAACATCGCAGAAAGTGAAAAATGGATAAAGAAGTTGTGGTATTTACTTACAAAGCAATATCACTCAGCAATGAAATCTATGTCATCAGGCCCGTAGCAGCACAATGAGTGGATTCAGCTATGATGATTCTAACTGAAATAAGTCACACAGAAAAAGAAACATCATAAGATATCAGTAATACACGGAATGTAAACTTGGCTACACAGGAACTGAATTACAGAACAGAACAGGGTCTCAAATTTAGAAAACCAACTTATGCTTGCTTAAGGGGAAAGGTGAGTTGGGGTGCTGCATAAAACCAGAGATTGAAATGAGCACAGATAAAGTTCCTTAAGCCAAATATGGAATAGACAAGAGCTACTCCTTGCTCAACGAAATGGACTCAACACCGCATATTAAACGCCTAAGAATGTACCTGACTAGTAAGTATCTTAAAACCTATGGATTGCTATGTCTCCAAAAGACAATCAAGCGTGTGTACAGGGGCATAAACGCAGCAGTGATAGGATTGGCGAGGTTCGGTGAGCAAATGAAGACCCTTTGAAGTCATATTGCATGGTACCCATTCCACGGGTTTCAACTACCCAGGTTTAAGGTATTCTTCCTTCAGCTAAAACATGCATGTGGAACCCAGAGTATGATCAACCGTGTGAACGGGAGACATGTTCAAATATGTCTCAGTTTTCCTCCCCTGGTACTCGGGTGCAACATTCCAGACGCTTTACTAACACTCTCCCCACTTGTAGAGTCAGCGCCTTTAACCACCTGTTTGGCCCATTTTGCAATTTCTGCAGAAGATGAACAGGAATAGGGAGAACCAATGAGAGACTAGCTGGAGGTGTCTGGACGGGCAAATTTAACTCTCATTTCCCACCAGGAAGAGGAATTAACCAAAGGCTCTGCGTGCCGTGCCGGAACCAGATTAGGGCCTGAAGCCATCCTGCGCTGTTGCGGCCAGCTCACAAGAAAGCGAGTTGAAGAAAGGAGCTCAGGGGCACTGTAATTCACAAACCTGCAGAGTTATAAATGACAGCTATCATCCAAAAATATACTGAGGTAAGGCTGCCAAGAGGACTTGAATGCAGGGCAGAATTGCATGAAACCGATTTCAGGAGGTAGACTGGAATTGCATTGAAAGCATAAGAAAAGAGGCAGAACGTCCACAATGATGCACTTGGCCAAAAAGGGCGTATGCGTTTTTTCCTGAATATATTCAGGAAAAACCGCATACGCCCTTTTTGGCCAACCAAGCAAGCTTGCAAAGGAAATCTGCACTACAATGAAGTCTCACTTCCCCCCGGTCAAAAGGGCCATCTGAAAAAAGTGTAAAATCCAGAAAGGCAGGACAGGCCATGGAGAACTGGGAGCCTTGTTATGCTGATGGGCGGGATGTAAATTGCCAACAGACACTCGGGAGAAGTGTATGGTGTTTCCTGAAACATCTAAAAAACAAAGCAACAGAGCCTAGGGCACTTCCACTTATGGTCCTATAGCTTAGGGAAATTAAAATCAAAAAGACACAGCCACCCCAAAGTTTGGGACGCCTCTGTTTACAAGAACCTCGTTTACAGTACAAGTTCAACATCGCAGAAAGTGAAAAATGGATAAAGAAGTTGTGGTATTTACTTACAAAGCAATATCACTCAGCAATGAAATCTATGTCATCAGGCACTTAGCAGCAGAATGAGTGGATTCAGGTATGATGATTCTAACTGAAATAAGTCACACAGAAAAAGAAACATCATAAGATATCAGTAATACACGGAATGTAAACTTGACTACACAGGAACTGAATTACAGAACAGAACAGGGTCTCAAATTTAGGAAACCAACTTATGCTTGCTTAAGGGGAAAGGTGAGTTGGGGTGCTGCATAAAACCAGAGATTGAAATGAGCACAGATAAAGTTCCTTAAGCCAAATATGGAATAGACAAGAGCTACTCCTTGCTCAACGAAATGGACTTAACACCCCATATTAAATGCCTAAGAATGTACCTGACTAGTAAGTATCTTAAAACCTATGGATTGCTATGTCTCCAAAAGACAATCAAGCGTGTGTACTGGGGCATAAATGCAGCAGTGATAGGATTAGAGAGTTTCGGTGAGCAAATGAAGATCCTTTGAAGTCTTATTGCATGGTACCCATTCCACGGGTTTCAACTACCCAGGTTTAAGGTATTCTTCCTTCAGCTGAAACAGGCATATGGAACCTAGAGTATGATCAACCATGTGATCGGCAGACGTGTTCAGATATGTCTCAGTTTTCCTCCCCTGTTACTTGGGTGCAACATTCCAGACGCTTTACTAACACTCTCCCGACTTGGAGAGTCATTCCCTTTAACCTCCTGTTTGGCCCAGTTTGCAATTTCTGCGGAAGATGAACAGGAATAGCGAGAACCAATGAGACACTAGCTGGAGGTGTCTGGACGGGCAAATTTAACTCCCATTTCCCACCAGGAAGAGGAAAGAACCAAAGGCTCAGCGTGCCGTGCCGGAACCAGATTAGAGCCTGAAGCCATCCTGCGGTGTTGCGGCCAGCTCAAAAGAAAGTGAGTTGAAGAAAGGAGCTCAGGGGCACTGTAATTCACAAACCTGCAGAGTTATAAATGACAGCTATCATCCAAAAATATACTGAAGTAAGGCTGCCAAGAGGACTTGAAAGCGGGGCAGAATTGCAGGAAACCGATTTCAGGAGGTAGACTGGAATTGCATTGAAAGCATAGGAAAAGAGGCAGAACGTCCACAATGATGCACTTGGCCAAAAAGGGCGTATGCGTTTTTTCCTGAATATATTCAGGAAAAAACGCATACGCCCTTTTTGGCCAACCAAGCAAGCTTGCAAAGGAAATCTGCACTACAATGAAGTCTCACTTCCCCCCGGTCAAAAGGGCCATCTGAAAAAAGTGTAAAATCCAGAAAGGCAGGACAGGCCATGGAGAACTGGGAGCCTTGTTATGCTGATGGGCGGGATGTAAATTGCCAACAGACACTCGGGAGAAGTGTATGGTGTTTCCTGAAACATCTAAAAAACAAAGCAACAGAGCCTAGGGCACTTCCACTTATGGTCCTATAGCTTAGGGAAATTAAAATCAAAAAGACACAGCCACTCCAAAGTTTGGGATGCCTCTGTTTACAAGAACCTCGTTTACAGTACAAGTTCAACATCGCAGAAAGTGAAAAATGGATAAAGAAGTTGTGGTATTTACTTACAAAGCAATATCACTCAGCAATGAAATCTATGTCATCAGGCCCGTAGCAGCACAATGAGTGGATTCAGGTATGATGATTCTAACTGAAATAAGTCACACAGAAAAAGAAACATCATAAGATATCAGTAATATACGGAATGTAAACTTGGCTACACAGGAACTGAATTCCAATACAGAACAGGGTCTCAAATTTAGAAAACCAACTTATGCTTGCTTAAGGGGAAAGTTGAGTTGGGGTGCTGCATAATACCAGAGATTGAAATGAGCACAGATAAAGTTCCTTAAGCCAAATATGGAATAGACAAGAGCTACTCCTTGCTCAACGAAATGGACTCAACACCGCATATTAAACGCCTAAGAATGTACCTGACTAGTAAGTATCTTAAAACCTATGGATTGCTATGTCTCCGAAAGAGAATCAAGCATGTGTACAGGGGCATAAACGCAGCAGTGATTGGATTGGCGAGGTTCGGTGAGCAAATGAAGACCCTTTGAAGTCATGTTGCATGGTACCCATTCCACGGGTTTCAACTACCCAGGTTTATGGTATTCTTCCTTCAGCTAAAACATGCATGTGGAACCTAGAGTATGATCAAACATGTGATCGGGAGATGTGTTCAAATATGTCTCAGTTTTCGTACCCTGGTACTCGGGTGCAACATTCCAGACGCTTTACTAACACTCTCCCGACTTGGAGAGTCAGTCCCTTTAACCTCCTGTTTGGCCAAGTTTGCAATTTCTGCGGAAGATGAACAGGAATAGCGAGAACCAATGAGAGACTAGCTGGAGGTGTCTGGACGGGCAAATTTAACTCTCATTTCCCACCAGGAAGCGGAATTAACCAAAGGCTCAGTGTGCCATGCCGGAACCACATTAGGGCCTGAAGCCATCCTGCGGTGTTGCGGCCAGCTCACAAGAAAGCGAGTTGAAGAAAGGAGCTCAGGGGCACTGTAATTCACAAACCTGCAGAGTTATAAATGACAGCTATCATCCAAAAATATACTGAAGTAAGGCTGCCAAGAGGACTTGAATGCAGGGCAGAATTGCATGAAACCGATTTCAGGAGGTAGACTGGAATTGCATTGAAAGCATAGGAAAAGAGGCAGAAAGTCCACAATGATGCACTTGGCCAAAAAGGGCGTATGCGTTTTTTCCTGAATATATTCAGGAAAAAACGCATACGCCCTTTTTGGCCAACCAAGCAAGCTTGCAAAGGAAATCTGCACTACAATGAAGTCTCACTTCCCCCCGGTCAAAAGGGCCATCTGAAAAAAGTGTAAAATCCAGAAAGGCAGGACAGGCCATGGAGAACTGGGAGCCTTGTTATGCTGATGGGCGGGATGTAAATTGCCAACAGACACTCGGGAGAAGTGTATGGTGTTTCCTGAAACATCTAAAAAACAAAGCAACAGAGCCTAGGGCACTTCCACTTATGGTCCTATAGCTTAGGGAAATTAAAATCAAAAAGACACAGCCACTCCAAAGTTTGGGATGCCTCTGTTTACAAGAACCTCGTTTACAGTACAAGTTCAACATCGCAGAAAGTGAAAAATGGATAAAGAAGTTGTGGTATTTACTTACAAAGCAATATCACTCAGCAATGAAATCTATGTCATCAGGCCCGTAGCAGCACAATGAGTGGATTCAGGTATGATGATTCTAACTGAAATAAGTCACACAGAAAAAGAAACATCATAAGATATCAGTAATATACGGAATGTAAACTTGGCTACACAGGAACTGAATTCCAATACAGAACAGGGTCTCAAATTTAGAAAACCAACTTATGCTTGCTTAAGGGGAAAGTTGAGTTGGGGTGCTGCATAAAACCAGAGATTGAAATGAGCACAGATAAAGTTCCTTAAGCCAAATATGGAATAGACAAGAGCTACTCCTTGCTCAACGAAATGGACTCAACACCGCATATTAAACGCCTAAGAATGTACCTGACTAGTAAGTATCTTAAAACCTATGGATTGCTATGTCTCCGAAAGAGAATCAAGCATGTGTACAGGGGCATAAACGCAGCAGTGATAGGATTGGCGAGGTTCGGTGAGCAAATGAAGACCCTTTGAAGTCATGTTGCATGGTACCCATTCCACGGGTTTCAACTACCCAGGTTTAAGGTATTCTTCCTTCAGCTAAAACATGCATGTGGAACCTAGAGTATGATCAAACATGTGATCGGGAGATGTGTTCAAATATGTCTCAGTTTTCGTACCCTGGTACTCGGGTGCAACATTCCAGACGCTTTACTAACACTCTCCCGACTTGGAGAGTCAGTCCCTTTAACCTCCTGTTTGGCCAAGTTTGCAATTTCTGCGGAAGATGAACAGGAATAGCGAGAACCAATGAGAGACTAGCTGGAGGTGTCTGGACGGGCAAATTTAACTCTCATTTCCCACCAGGAAGCGGAATTAACCAAAGGCTCAGTGTGCCATGCCGGAACCACATTAGGGCCTGAAGCCATCCTGCGGTGTTGCGGCCAGCTCACAAGAAAGCGAGTTGAAGAAAGGAGCTCAGGGGCACTGTAATTCACAAACCTGCAGAGTTATAAATGACAGCTATTTCTAAAAATATACTGAAGTAAGGCTGCCAAGAGGACTTGAAAGCGGGGCAGAATTGCAGGAAACCGATTTCAGGAGGTAGACTGGAATTGCATTGAAAGCATAGGAAAAGAGGCAGAACGTCCACAATGATGCACTTGGCCATAAAGGGCGTATGCGTTTTTTCCTGAATATATTCAGGAAAAAACGCATAGGCCCTTTTTGGCCAACCAAGCAAGCTTGCAAAGGAAATCTGCACTACAATGAAGTCTCACTTCCCCCCGGTCAAAAGGGCCATCTGAAAAAAGTGTAAAATCCAGAAAGGCAGGACAGGCCATGGAGAACTGGGAGCCTTGTTATGCTGATGGGCGGGATGTAAATTGCCAACAGACACTCGGGAGAAGTGTATGGTGTTTCCTGAAACATCTAAAAAACAAAGCAACAGAGCCTAGGGCACTTCCACTTATGGTCCTATAGCTTAGGGAAATTAAAATCAAAAAGACACAGCCACCCCAAAGTTTGGGACGCCTCTGTTTACAAGAACCTCGTTTACAGTACAAGTTCAACATCGCAGAAAGTGAAAAATGGATAAAGAAGTTGTGGTATTTACTTACAAAGCAATATCACTCAGCAATGAAATCTATGTCATCAGGCCCGTAGCAGCACAATGAGTGGATTCAGCTATGATGATTCTAACTGAAATAAGTCACACAGAAAAAGAAACATCATAAGATATCAGTAATACACGGAATGTAAACTTGGCTACACAGGAACTGAATTACAGAACAGAACAGGGTCTCAAATTTAGAAAACCAACTTATGCTTGCTTAAGGGGAAAGGTGAGTTGGGGTGCTGCATAAAACCAGAGATTGAAATGAGCACAGATAAAGTTCCTTAAGCCAAATATGGAATAGACAAGAGCTACTCCTTGCTCAACGAAATGGACTCAACACCGCATATTAAACGCCTAAGAATGTACCTGACTAGTAAGTATCTTAAAACCTATGGATTGCTATGTCTCCAAAAGAGAATCAAGCATGTGTACAGGGGCATAAACGCAGCAGTGATAGGATTGGCGAGGTTCGGTGAGCAAATGAAGACCCTTTGAAGTCATATTGCATGGTACCCATTCCACGGGTTTCAACTACCCAGGTTTAAGGTATTCTTCCTTCAGCTAAAACATGCATGTGGAACCCAGAGTATGATCAACCGTGTGAACGGGAGACATGTTCAAATATGTCTCAGTTTTCCTCCCCTGGTACTCGGGTGCAACATTCCAGACGCTTTACTAACACTCTCCCCACTTGTAGAGTCAGCGCCTTTAACCACCTGTTTGGCCCATTTTGCAATTTCTGCAGAAGATGAACAGGAATAGGGAGAACCAATGAGAGACTAGCTGGAGGTGTCTGGACGGGCAAATTTAACTCTCATTTCCCACCAGGAAGAGGAATTAACCAAAGGCTCTGCGTGCCGTGCCGGAACCAGATTAGGGCCTGAAGCCATCCTGCGCTGTTGCGGCCAGCTCACAAGAAAGCGAGTTGAAGAAAGGAGCTCAGGGGCACTGTAATTCACAAACCTGCAGAGTTATAAATGACAGCTATCATCCAAAAATATACTGAGGTAAGGCTGCCAAGAGGACTTGAATGCAGGGCAGAATTGCATGAAACCGATTTCAGGAGGTAGACTGGAATTGCATTGAAAGCATAAGAAAAGAGGCAGAACGTCCACAATGATGCACTTGGCCAAAAAGGGCGTATGCGTTTTTTCCTGAATATATTCAGGAAAAAACGCATACGCCCTTTTTGGCCAACCAAGCAAGCTTGCAAAGGAAATCTGCACTACAATGAAGTCTCACTTCCCCCCGGTCAAAAGGGCCATCTGAAAAAAGTGTAAAATCCAGAAAGGCAGGACAGGCCATGGAGAACTGGGAGCCTTGTTATGCTGATGGGCAGGATGTAAATTGCCAACAGACACTCGGGAGAAGTGTATGGTGTTTCCTGAAACATCTAAGAAACAAAGCAACAGAGCCTAGGGCACTTTCACTTATGGTCCTATAGCTTAGGGAAATTAAAATCAAAAAGACACAGCCACCCCAAAGTTTGGGACGCCTCTGTTTACAAGAACCTCGTTTACCGTACAAGTTCAACATCGCAGAAAGTGAAAAATGGATAAAGAAGTTGTGGTATTTACTTACAAAGCAATATCACTCAGCAATGAAATCTATGTCATCAGGCCCTTAGCAGCACAATGAGTGGATTCAGGTATGATGATTCTAACTGAAATAAGTCACACAGAAAAAGAAACATCATAAGATATCAGTAATACACGGAATGTAAACTTGACTACACAGGAACTGAATTACAGAACAGAACAGGGTCTCAAATTTAGAAAACCAACTTATGCTTGCTTAAGGGGAAAGGTGAGTTGGGGTGCTGCATAAAACCAGAGATTGAAATGAGCACAGATAAAGTTCCTTAAGCCAAATATGGAATAGACAAGAGCTACTCCTTGCTCAACGAAATGGACTTAACACCCCATATTAAATGCCTAAGAATGTACCTGACTAGTAAGTATCTTAAAACCTATGGATTGCTATGTCTCCAAAAGACAATCAAGCGTGTGTACAGGGGCATAAATGCAGCAGTGATAGGATTAGAGAGTTTCGGTGAGCAAATGAAGATCCTTTGAAGTCTTATTGCATGGTACCGATTCCACGGGTTTCAACTACCCAGGTTTAAGGTATTCTTCCTTCAGCTGAAACAGGCATATGGAACCTAGAGTATGATCAACCATGTGATCGGCAGACGTGTTCAGATATGTCTCAGTTTTCCTCCCCTGTTACTTGGGTGCAACATTCCAGACGCTTTACTAACACTCTCCCGACTTGGAGAGTCAGTCCCTTTAACCTCCTGTTTGGCCCAGTTTGCAATTTCTGCGGAAGATGAACAGGAATAGCGAGAACCAATGAGAGACTAGCTGGAGGTGTCTGGACGGGCAAATTTAACTCCCATTTCCCACCAGGAAGAGGAAAAAACCAAAGGCTCAGCGTGCCGTGCCGGAACCAGATTAGAGCCTGAAGCCATCCTGCGGTGTTGCGGCCAGCTCAAAAGAAAGTGAGTTGAAGAAAGGAGCTCAGGGGCACTGTAATTCACAAACCTGCAGAGTTATAAATGACAGCTATCATCCAAAAATATACTGAAGTAAGGCTGCCAAGAGGACTTGAAAGCGGGGCAGAATTGCAGGAAACCGATTTCAGGAGGTAGACTGGAATTGCATTGAAAGCATAGGAAAAGAGGCAGAACGTCCACAATGATGCACTTGGCCAAAAAGGGCGTATGCGTTTTTTCCTGAATATATTCAGGAAAAAACGCATACGCCCTTTTTGGCCAACCAAGCAAGCTTGCAAAGGAAATCTGCACTACGATGAAGTCTCACTTCCCCCCGGTCAAAAGGGCCATCTGAAAAAAGTGTAAAATCCAGAAAGGCAGGACAGGCCATGGAGAACTGGGAGCCTTGTTATGCTGATGGGCGGGATGTAAATTGCCAACAGACACTCGGGAGAAGTGTATGGTGTTTCCTGAAACATCTAAAAAACAAAGCAACAGAGCCTAGGGCACTTCCACTTATGGTCCTATAGCTTAGGGAAATTAAAATCAAAAAGACACAGCCACTCCAAAGTTTGGGATGCCTCTGTTTACAAGAACCTCGTTTACAGTACAAGTTCAACATCGCAGAAAGTGAAAAATGGATAAAGAAGTTGTGGTATTTACTTACAAAGCAATATCACTCAGCAATGAAATCTATGTCATCAGGCCCGTAGCAGCACAATGAGTGGATTCAGGTATGATGATTCTAACTGAAATAAGTCACACAGAAAAAGAAACATCATAAGATATCAGTAATATACGGAATGTAAACTTGGCTACACAGGAACTGAATTCCAATACAGAACAGGGTCTCAAATTTAGAAAACCAACTTATGCTTGCTTAAGGGGAAAGTTGAGTTGGGGTGCTGCATAAAACCAGAGATTGAAATGAGCACAGATAAAGTTCCTTAAGCCAAATATGGAATAGACAAGAGCTACTCCTTGCTCAACGAAATGGACTCAACACCGCATATTAAACGCCTAAGAATGTACCTGACTAGTAAGTATCTTAAAACCTATGGATTGCTATGTCTCCGAAAGAGAATCAAGCATGTGTACAGGGGCATAAACGCAGCAGTGATAGGATTGGCGAGGTTCGGTGAGCAAATGAAGACCCTTTGAAGTCATGTTGCATGGTACCCATTCCACGGGTTTCAACTACCCAGGTTTAAGGTATTCTTCCTTCAGCTAAAACATGCATGTGGAACCTAGAGTATGATCAAACATGTGATCGGGAGATGTGTTCAAATATGTCTCAGTTTTCGTACCCTGGTACTCGGGTGCAACATTCCAGACGCTTTACTAACACTCTCCCGACTTGGAGAGTCAGTCCCTTTAACCTCCTGTTTGGCCAAGTTTGCAATTTCTGCGGAAGATGAACAGGAATAGTGAGAACCAATGAGAGACTAGCTGGAGGTGTCTGGACGGGCAAATTTAACTCTCATTTCCCACCAGGAAGCGGAATTAACCAAAGGCTCAGTGTGCCATGCCGGAACCACATTAGGGCCTGAAGCCATCCTGCGGTGTTGCAGCCAGCTCACAAGAAAGCGAGTTGAAGAAAGGAGCTCAGGGGCACTGTAATTCACAAACCTGCAGAGTTATAAATGACAGCTATCATCCAAAAATATACTGAAGTAAGGCTGCCAAGAGGACTTGAATGCAGGGCAGAATTGCATGAAACCGATTTCAGGAGGTAGACTGGAATTGCATTGAAAGCATAAGAAAAGAGGCAGAACGTCCACAATGATGCACTTGGCCAAAAAGGGCGTATGCGTTTTTTCCTGAATATATTCAGGAAAAAACGCATACGCCCTTTTTGGCCAACCAAGCAAGCTTGCAAAGGAAATCTGCACTACAATGAAGTCTCACTTCCCCCCGGTCAAAAGGGCCATCTGAAAAAAGTGTAAAATCCAGAAAGGCAGGACAGGCCATGGAGAACTGGGAGCCTTGTTATGCTGATAGGCGGGATGTAAATTGCCAACAGACACTCGGGAGAAGTGTATGGTGTTTCCTGAAACATCTAAGAAACAAAGCAACAGAGCCTAGGGCACTTTCACTTATGGTCCTATAGCTTAGGGAAATTAAAATCAAAAAGACACAGCCACCCCAAAGTTTGGGACGCCTCTGTTTACAAGAACCTCGTTTACCGTACAAGTTCAACATCGCAGAAAGAGAAAAATGGATAAAGAAGTTGTGGTATTTACTTACAAAGCAATATCACTCAGCAATGAAATCTATGTCATCAGGCCCTTAGCAGCACAATGAGTGGATTCAGGTATGATGATTCTAACTTAAATAAGTCACACAGAAAAAGAAACATCATAAGATATCAGTAATACACGGAATGTAAACTTGACTACACAGGAACTGAATTACAGAACAGAACAGGGTCTCAAATTTAGAAAACCAACTTATGCTTGCTTAAGGGGAAAGGTGAGTTGGGGTGCTGCATAAAACCAGAGATTGAAATGAGCACAGATAAAGTTCCTTAAGCCAAATATGGAATAGACAAGAGCTACTCCTTGCTCAACGAAATGGACTTAACACCCCACATTAAATGCCTAAGAATGTACCTGACTAGTAAGTATCTTAAAACCTATGGATTGCTATGTCTCCAAAAGACAATCAAGCGTGTGTACAGGGGCATAAACGCAGCAGTGATAGGATTGGCGAGGTTCGGTGAGCAAATGAAGACCCTTTGAAGTCATATTGCATGGTACCCATTCCACGGGTTTCAACTACCCAGGTTTAAGGTATTCTTCCTTCAGCTAAAACATGCATGTGGAACCCAGAGTATGATCAACCGTGTGAACGGGAGACATGTTCAAATATGTCTCAGTTTTCCTCCCCTGGTACTCGGGTGCAACATTCCAGACGCTTTACTAACACTCTCCCCACTTGTAGAGTCAGCGCCTTTAACCACCTGTTTGGCCCATTTTGCAATTTCTGCAGAAGATGAACAGGAATAGGGAGAACCAATGAGAGACTAGCTGGAGGTGTCTGGACGGGCAAATTTAACTCTCATTTCCCACCAGGAAGAGGAATTAACCAAAGGCTCTGCGTGCCGTGCCGGATCCAGATTAGGGCCTGAAGCCATCCTGCGCTGTTGCGGCCAGCTCACAAGAAAGCGAGTTGAAGAAAGGAGCTCAGGGGCACTGTAATTCACAAACCTGCAGAGTTATAAATGACAGCTATCATCCAAAAATATACTGAGGTAAGGCTGCCAAGAGGACTTGAATGCAGGGCAGAATTGCATGAAACCGATTTCAGGAGGTAGACTGGAATTGCATTGAAAGCATAAGAAAAGAGGCAGAACGTCCACAATGATGCACTTGGCCAAAAAGGGCGTATGCGTTTTTTCCTGAATATATTCAGGAAAAAACGCATACGCCCTTTTTGGCCAACCAAGCAAGCTTGCAAAGGAAATCTGCACTACAATGAAGTCTCACTTCCCCCCGGTCAAAAGGGCCATCTGAAAAAAGTGTAAAATCCAGAAAGGCAGGACAGGCCATGGAGAACTGGGAGCCTTGTTATGCTGATGGGCGGGATGTAAATTGCCAACAGACACTCGGGAGAAGTGTATGGTGTTTCCTGAAACATCTAAGAAACAAAGCAACAGAGCCTAGGGCACTTTCACTTATGGTCCTATAGCTTAGGGAAATTAAAATCAAAAAGACACAGCCACCCCAAAGTTTGGGACGCCTCTGTTTACAAGAACCTCGTTTACCGTACAAGCTCAACATCGCAGAAAGTGAAAAATGAATAAAGAAGTTGTGGTATTTACTTACAAAGCAATATCACTCAGCAATGAAATCTATGTCATCAGGCCCTTAGCAGCACAATGAGTGGATTCAGGTATGATGATTCTAACTGAAATAAGTCACACAGAAAAAGAAACATCATAAGATATCAGTAATACACGGAATGTAACCTTGACTACACAGGAACTGAATTACAGAACAGAACAGGGTCTCAAATTTAGAAAACCAACTTATGCTTGCTTAAGGGGAAAGGTGAGTTGGGGTGCTGCATAAAACCAGAGATTGAAATGAGCACAGATAAAGTTCCTTAAGCCAAATATGGAATAGACAAGAGCTACTCCTTGCTCAACGAAATGGACTTAACACCCCATATTAAATGCCTAAGAATGTACCTGACTAGTAAGTATCTTAAAACCTATGGATTGCTATGTCTCCAAAAGACAATCAAGCGTGTGTACAGGGGCATAAATGCAGCAGTGATAGGATTAGAGAGTTTCGGTGAGCAAATGAAGATCCTTTGAAGTCTTATTGCATGGTACCCATTCCACGGGTTTCAACTACCCAGGTTTAAGGTATTCTTCCTTCAGCTGAAACAGGCATATGGAACCTAGAGTATGATCAACCATGTGATCGGCAGACGTGTTCAGATATGTCTCAGTTTTCCTCCCCTGTTACTTGGGTGCAACATTCCAGACGCTTTACTAACACTCTCCCGACTTGGAGAGTCAGTCCCTTTAACCTCCTGTTTGGCCCAGTTTGCAATTTCTGCGGAAGATGAACAGGAATAGCGAGAACCAATGAGAGACTAGCTGGAGGTGTCTGGACGGGCAAATTTAACTCCCATTTCCCACCAGGAAGAGGAAAAAACCAAAGGCTCAGCGTGCCGTGCCGGAACCAGATTAGAGCCTGAAGCCATCCTGCGGTGTTGCGGCCAGCTCAAAAGAAAGTGAGTTGAAGAAAGGAGCTCAGGGGCACTGTAATTCACAAACCTGCAGAGTTATAAATGACAGCTATCATCCAAAAATATACTGAAGTAAGGCTGCCAAGAGGACTTGAAAGCGGGGCAGAATTGCAGGAAACCGATTTCAGGAGGTAGACTGGAATTGCATTGAAAGCATAGGAAAAGAGGCAGAACGTCCACAATGATGCACTTGGCCAAAAAGGGCGTATGCGTTTTTTCCTGAATATATTCAGGAAAAAACGCATACGCCCTTTTTGGCCAACCAAGCAAGCTTGCAAAGGAAATCTGCACTACAATGAAGTCTCACTTCCCCCCGGTCAAAAGGGCCATCTGAAAAAAAGTGTAAAATCCAGAAAGGCAGGACAGGCCATGGAGAACTGGGAGCCTTGTTATGCTGATGGGCGGGATGTAAATTGCCAACAGACACTCGGGAGAAGTGTATGGTGTTTCCTGAAACATCTAAAAAACAAAGCAACAGAGCCTAGGGCACTTCCACTTATGGTCCTATAGCTTAGGGAAATTAAAATCAAAAAGACACAGCCACTCCAAAGTTTGGGATGCCTCTGTTTACAAGAACCTCGTTTACAGTACAAGTTCAACATCGCAGAAAGTGAAAAATGGATAAAGAAGTTGTGGTATTTACTTACAAAGCAATATCACTCAGCAATGAAATCTATGTCATCAGGCCCGTAGCAGCACAATGAGTGGATTCAGGTATGATGATTCTAACTGAAATAAGTCACACAGAAAAAGAAACATCATAAGATATCAGTAATATACGGAATGTAAACTTGGCTACACAGGAACTGAATTCCAATACAGAACAGGGTCTCAAATTTAGAAAACCAACTTATGCTTGCTTAAGGGGAAAGTTGAGTTGGGGTGCTGCATAAAACCAGAGATTGAAATGAGCACAGATAAAGTTCCTTAAGCCAAATATGGAATAGACAAGAGCTACTCCTTGCTCAACGAAATGGACTCAACACCGCATATTAAACGCCTAAGAATGTACCTGACTAGAAAGTATCTTAAAACCTATGGATTGCTATGTCTCCGAAAGAGAATCAAGCATGTGTACAGGGGCATAAACGCAGCAGTGATAGGATTGGCGAGGTTCGGTGAGCAAATGAAGACCCTTTGAAGTCATGTTGCATGGTACCCATTCCACGGGTTTCAACTACCCAGGTTTAAGGTATTCTTCCTTCAGCTAAAACATGCATGTGGAACCTAGAGTATGATCAAACATGTGATCGGGAGATGTGTTCAAATATGTCTCAGTTTTCGTACCCTGGTACTCGGGTGCAACATTCCAGACGCTTTACTAACACTCTCCCGACTTGGAGAGTCAGTCCCTTTAACCTCCTGTTTGGCCAAGTTTGCAATTTCTGCGGAAGATGAACAGGAATAGCGAGAACCAATGAGAGACTAGCTGGAGGTGTCTGGACGGGCAAATTTAACTCTCATTTCCCACCAGGAAGCGGAATTAACCAAAGGCTCAGTGTGCCATGCCGGAACCACATTAGGGCCTGAAGCCATCCTGCGGTGTTGCGGCCAGCTCACAAGAAAGCGAGTTGAAGAAAGGAGCTCAGGGGCACTGTAATTCACAAACCTGCAGAGTTATAAATGACAGCTATTTCCAAAAATATACTGAAGTAAGGCTGCCAAGAGGACTTGAAAGCGGGGCAGAATTGCAGGAAACCGATTTCAGGAGGTAGACTGGAATTGCATTGAAAGCATAGGAAAAGAGGCAGAACGTCCACAATGATGCACTTGGCCATAAAGGGCGTATGCGTTTTTTCCTGAATATATTCAGGAAAAAACGCATACGCCCTTTTTGGCCAACCAAGCAAGCTTGCAAAGGAAATCTGCACTACAATGAAGTCTCACTTCCCCCCGGTCAAAAGGGCCATCTGAAAAAAGTGTAAAATCCAGAAAGGCAGGACAGGCCATGGAGAACTGGGAGCCTTGTTATGCTGATGGGCGGGATGTAAATTGCCAACAGACACTCGGGAGAAGTGTATGGTGTTTCCTAAAACATCTAAAAAACAAAGCAACAGAGCCTAGGGCACTTCCACTTATGGTCCTATAGCTTAGGGAAATTAAAATCAAAAAGACACAGCCACCCCAAAGTTTGGGACGCCTCTGTTTACAAGAACCTCGTTTACAGTACAAGTTCAACATCGCAGAAAGTGAAAAATGGATAAAGAAGTTGTGGTATTTACTTACAAAGCAATATCACTCAGCAATGAAATCTATGTCATCAGGCCCGTAGCAGCACAATGAGTGGATTCAGCTATGATGATTCTAACTGAAATAAGTCACACAGAAAAAGAAACATCATAAGATATCAGTAATGCACGGAATGTAAACTTGGCTACACAGGAACTGAATTACAGAACAGAACAGGGTCTCAAATTTAGAAAACCAACTTATGCTTGCTTAAGGGGAAAGGTGAGTTGGGGTGCTGCATAAAACCAGAGATTGAAATGAGCACAGGTAAAGTTCCTTAAGCCAAATATGGAATAGACAAGAGCTACTCCTTGCTCAACGAAATGGACTCAACACCGCATATTAAACGCCTAAGAATGTACCTGACTAGTAAGTATCTTAAAACCTATGGATTGCTATGTCTCCAAAAGAGAATCAAGCATGTGTACAGGGGCATAAACGCAGCAGTGATAGGATTGGCGAGGTTCGGTGAGCAAATGAAGACCCTTTGAAGTCATATTGCATGGTACCCATTCCACGGGTTTCAACTACCCAGGTTTAAGGTATTCTTCCTTCAGCTAAAACATGCATGTGGAACCCAGAGTATGATCAACCGTGTGAACGGGAGACATGTTCAAATATGTCTCAGTTTTCCTCCCCTGGTACTCGGGTGGAACATTCCAGACGCTTTACTAACACTCTCCCCACTTGTAGAGTCAGCGCCTTTAACCACCTGTTTGGCCCATTTTGCAATTTCAGCAGAAGATGAACAGGAATAGGGAGAACCAATGAGAGACTAGCTGGAGGTGTCTGGACGGGCAAATTTAACTCTCATTTCCCACCAGGAAGAGGAATTAACCAAAGGCTCTGCGTGCCGTGCCGGAACCAGATTAGGGCCTGAAGCCATCCTGCGCTGTTGCGGCCAGCTCACAAGAAAGCGAGTTGAAGAAAGGAGCTCAGGGGCACTGTAATTCACAAACCTGCAGAGTTATAAATGACAGCTATCATCCAAAAATATACTGAAGTAAGGCTGCCAAGAGGACTTGAATGCAGGGCAGAATTGCATGAAACCGATTTCAGGAGGTAGACTGGAATTGCATTGAAAGCATAAGAAAAGAGGCAGAACGTCCACAATGATGCACTTGGCCAAAAAGGGCGTATGCGTTTTTTCCTGAATATATTCAGGAAAAAACGCATACGCCCTTTTTGGCCAACCAAGCAAGCTTGCAAAGGAAATCTGCACTACAATGAAGTCTCACTTCCCCCCGGTCAAAAGGGCCATCTGAAAAAAGTGTAAAATCCAGAAAGGCAGGACAGGCCATGGAGAACTGGGAGCCTTGTTATGCTGATGGGCAGGATGTAAATTGCCAACAGACACTCGGGAGAAGTGTATGGTGTTTCCTGAAACATCTAAGAAACAAAGCAACAGAGCCTAGGGCACTTTCACTTATGGTCCTATAGCTTAGGGAAATTAAAATCAAAAAGACACAGCCACCCCAAAGTTTGGGACGCCTCTGTTTACAAGAACCTCGTTTACCGTACAAGTTCAACATCGCAGAAAGTGAAAAATGGATAAAGAAGTTGTGGTATTTACTTACAAAGCAATATCACTCAGCAATGAAATCTATGTCATCAGGCCCTTAGCAGCACAATGAGTGGATTCAGGTATGATGATTCTAACTGAAATAAGTCACACAGAAAAAGAAACATCATAAGATATCAGTAATACACGGAATGTAAACTTGACTACACAGGAACTGAATTACAGAACAGAACAGGGTCTCAAATTTAGAAAACCAACTTATGCTTGCTTAAGGGGAAAGGTGAGTTGGGGTGCTGCATAAAACCAGAGATTGAAATGAGCACAGATAAAGTTCCTTAAGCCAAATATGGAATAGACAAGAGCTACTCCTTGCTCAACGAAATGGACTTAACACCCCATATTAAATGCCTAAGAATGTACCTGACTAGTAAGTATCTTAAAACCTATGGATTGCTATGTCTCCAAAAGACAATCAAGCGTGTGTACAGGGGCATAAACGCAGCAGTGATAGGATTAGAGAGTTTCGGTGAGCAAATGAAGATCCTTTGAAGTCTTATTGCATGGTACCCATTCCACGGGTTTCAACTACCCAGGTTTAAGGTATTCTTCCTTCAGCTGAAACAGGCATATGGAACCTAGAGTATGATCAACCATGTGATCGGCAGACGTGTTCAGATATGTCTCAGTTTTCCTCCCCTGTTACTTGGGTGCAACATTCCAGACGCTTTACTAACACTCTCCCGACTTGGAGAGTCAGTCCCTTTAACCTCCTGTTTGGCCCAGTTTGCAATTTCTGCGGAAGATGAACAGGAATAGCGAGAACCAATGAGAGACTAGCTGGAGGTGTCTGGACGGGCAAATTTAACTCCCATTTCCCACCAGGAAGAGGAAAGAACCAAAGGCTCAGCGTGCCGTGCCGGAACCAGATTAGAGCCTGAAGCCATCCTGCGGTGTTGCGGCCAGCTCAAAAGAAAGTGAGTTGAAGAAAGGAGCTCAGGGGCACTGTAATTCACAAACCTGCAGAGTTATAAATGACAGCTATCATCCAAAAATATACTGAAGTAAGGCTGCCAAGAGGACTTGAAAGCGGGGCAGAATTGCAGGAAACCGATTTCAGGAGGTAGACTGGAATTGCATTGAAAGCATAGGAAAAGAGGCAGAACGTCCACAATGATGCACTTGGCCAAAAAGGGCGTATGCGTTTTTTCCTGAATATATTCAGGAAAAAACGCATACGCCCTTTTTGGCCAACCAAGCAAGCTTGCAAAGGAAATCTGCACTACAATGAAGTCTCACTTCCCCCCGGTCAAAAGGGCCATCTGAAAAAAGTGTAAAATCCAGAAAGGCAGGACAGGCCATGGAGAACTGGGAGCCTTGTTATGCTGATGGGCGGGATGTAAATTGCCAACAGACACTCGGGAGAAGTGTATGGTGTTTCCTGAAACATCTAAAAAACAAAGCAACAGAGCCTAGGGCACTTCCACTTATGGTCCTATAGCTTAGGGAAATTAAAATCAAAAAGACACAGCCACCCCAAAGTTTGGGACGCCTCTGTTTACAAGAACCTCATTTACAGTACAAGTTCAACATCGCAGAAAGTGAAAAATGGATAAAGAAGTTGTGGTATTTACTTACAAAGCAATATCACTCAGCAATGAAATCTATGTCATCAGGCCCGTAGCAGCACAATGAGTGGAGTCAGCTATGATGATTCTAACTGAAATAAGTCACACAGAAAAAGAAACATCATAAGATATCAGTAATACACGGAATGTAAACTTGGCTACACAGGAACTGAATTACAGAACAGAACAGGGTCTCAAATTTAGAAAACCAACTTATGCTTGCTTAAGGGGAAAGGTGAGTTGGGGTGCTGCATAAAACCAGAGATTGAAATGAGCACAGGTAAAGTTCCTTAAGCCAAATATGGAATAGACAAGAGCTACTCCTTGCTCAACGAAATGGACTCAACACCGCATATTAAACGCCTAAGAATGTACCTGACTAGTAAGTATCTTAAAACCTATGGATTGCTATGTCTCCAAAAGAGAATCAAGCATGTGTACAGGGGCATAAACGCAGCAGTGATAGGATTGGCGAGGTTCGGTGAGCAAATGAAGACCCTTTGAAGTCATATTGCATGGTACCCATTCCACGGGTTTCAACTACCCAGGTTTAAGGTATTCTTCCTTCAGCTAAAACATGCATGTGGAACCCAGAGTATGATCAACCGTGAGAACGGGAGACATGTTCAAATATGTCTCAGTTTTCCTCCCCTGGTACTCGGGTGCAACATTCCAGACGCTTTACTAACACTCTCCCCACTTGTAGAGTCAGCGCCTTTAACCACCTGTTTGGCCCATTTTGCAATTTCAGCAGAAGATGAACAGGAATAGGGAGAACCAATGAGAGACTAGCTGGAGGTGTCTGGACGGGCAAATTTAACTCTCATTTCCCACCAGGAAGAGGAATTAACCAAAGGCTCTGCGTGCCGTGCCGGAACCAGATTAGGGCCTGAAGCCATCCTGCGCTGTTGCGGCCAGCTCACAAGAAAGCGAGTTGAAGAAAGGAGCTCAGGGGCACTGTAATTCACAAACCTGCAGAGTTATAAATGACAGCTATCATCCAAAAATATACTGAAGTAAGGCTGCCAAGAGGACTTGAATGCAGGGCAGAATTGCATGAAACCGATTTCAGGAGGTAGACTGGAATTGCATTGAAAGCATAAGAAAAGAGGCAGAACGTCCACAATGATGCACTTGGCCAAAAAGGGCGTATGCGTTTTTTCCTGAATATATTCAGGAAAAAACGCATACGCCCTTTTTGGCCAACCAAGCAAGCTTGCAAAGGAAATCTGCACTACAATGAAGTCTCACTTCCCCCCGGTCAAAAGGGCCATCTGAAAAAAGTGTAAAATCCAGAAAGGCAGGACAGGCCATGGAGAACTGGGAGCCTTGTTATGCTGATGGGCAGGATGTAAATTGCCAACAGACACTCGGGAGAAGTGTATGGTGTTTCCTGAAACATCTAAGAAACAAAGCAACAGAGCCTAGGGCACTTTCACTTATGGTCCTATAGCTTAGGGAAATTAAAATCAAAAAGACACAGCCACCCCAAAGTTTGGGACGCCTCTGTTTACAAGAACCTCGTTTACCGTACAAGTTCAACATCGCAGAAAGTGAAAAATGGATAAAGAAGTTGTGGTATTTACTTACAAAGCAATATCACTCAGCAATGAAATCTATGTCATCAGGCCCTTAGCAGCACAATGAGTGGATTCAGGTATGATGATTCTAACTGAAATAAGTCACACAGAAAAAGAAACATCATAAGATATCAGTAATACACGGAATGTAAACTTGACTACACAGGAACTGAATTACAGAACAGAACAGGGTCTCAAATTTAGAAAACCAACTTATGCTTGCTTAAGGGGAAAGGTGAGTTGGGGTGCTGCATAAAACCAGAGATTGAAATGAGCACAGATAAAGTTCCTTAAGCCAAATATGGAATAGACAAGAGCTACTCCTTGCTCAACGAAATGGACTCAACACCGCATATTAAACGCCTAAGAATGTACCTGACTAGTAAGTATCTTAAAACCTATGGATTGCTATGTCTCCAAAAGAGAATCAAGCATGTGTACAGGGGCATAAACGCAGCAGTGATAGGATTGGCGAGGTTCGGTGAGCAAATGAAGACCCTTTGAAGTCATATTGCATGGTACCCATTCCACGGGTTTCAACTACCCAGGTTTAAGGTATTCTTCCTTCAGCTAAAACATGCATGTGGAACCCAGAGTATGATCAACCGTGTGAACGGGAGACATGTTCAAATATGTCTCAGTTTTCCTCCCCTGGTACTCGGGTGCAACATTCCAGACGCTTTACTAACACTCTCCCCACTTGTAGAGTCAGCGCCTTTAACCACCTGTTTGGCCCATTTTGCAATTTCAGCAGAAGATGAACAGGAATAGGGAGAACCAATGAGAGACTAGCTGGAGGTGTCTGGACGGGCAAATTTAACTCTCATTTCCCACCAGGAAGAGGAATTAACCAAAGGCTCTGCGTGCCGTGCCGGAACCAGATTAGGGCCTGAAGCCATCCTGCGCTGTTGCGGCCAGCTCACAAGAAAGCGAGTTGAAGAAAGGAGCTCAGGGGCACTGTAATTCACAAACCTGCAGAGTTATAAATGACAGCTATCATCCAAAAATATACTGAAGTAAGGCTGCCAAGAGGACTTGAATGCAGGGCAGAATTGCATGAAACCGATTTCAGGAGGTAGACTGGAATTGCATTGAAAGCATAAGAAAAGAGGCAGAACGTCCACAATGATGCACTTGGCCAAAAAGGGCGTATGCGTTTTTTCCTGAATATATTCAGGAAAAAACGCATACGCCCTTTTTGGCCAACCAAGCAAGCTTGCAAAGGAAATCTGCACTACAATGAAGTCTCACTTCCCCCCGGTCAAAAGGGCCATCTGAAAAAAGTGTAAAATCCAGAAAGGCAGGACAGGCCATGGAGAACTGGGAGCCTTGTTATGCTGATGGGCAGGATGTAAATTGCCAACAGACACTCGGGAGAAGTGTATGGTGTTTCCTGAAACATCTAAGAAACAAAGCAACAGAGCCTAGGGCACTTTCACTTATGGTCCTATAGCTTAGGGAAATTAAAATCAAAAAGACACAGCCACCCCAAAATTTGGGACGCCTCTGTTTACAAGAACCTCGTTTACCGTACAAGTTCAACATCGCAGAAAGTGAAAAATGGATAAAGAAGTTGTGGTATTTACTTACAAAGCAATATCACTCAGCAATGAAATCTATGTCATCAGGCCCTTAGCAGCACAATGAGTGGATTCAGGTATGATGATTCTAACTGAAATAAGTCACACAGAAAAAGAAACATCATAAGATATCAGTAATACACGGAATGTAAACTTGACTACACAGGAACTGAATTACAGAACAGAACAGGGTCTCAAATTTAGAAAACCAACTTATGCTTGCTTAAGGGGAAAGGTGAGTTGGGGTGCTGCATAAAACCAGAGATTGAAATGAGCACAGATAAAGTTCCTTAAGCCAAATATGGAATAGACAAGAGCTACTCCTTGCTCAACGAAATGGACTTAACACCCCATATTAAATGCCTAAGAATGTACCTGACTAGTAAGTATCTTAAAACCTATGGATTGCTATGTCTCCAAAAGACAATCAAGCGTGTGTACAGGGGCATAAACGCAGCAGTGATAGGATTAGAGAGTTTCGGTGAGCAAATGAAGATCCTTTGAAGTCTTATTGCATGGTACCCATTCCACGGGTTTCAACTACCCAGGTTTAAGGTATTCTTCCTTCAGCTGAAACAGGCATATGGAACCTAGAGTATGATCAACCATGTGATCGGCAGACGTGTTCAGATATGTCTCAGTTTTCCTCCCCTGTTACTTGGGTGCAACATTCCAGACGCTTTACTAACACTCTCCCGACTTGGAGAGTCAGTCCCTTTAACCTCCTGTTTGGCCCAGTTTGCAATTTCTGCGGAAGATGAACAGGAATAGCGAGAACCAATGAGAGACTAGCTGGAGGTGTCTGGACGGGCAAATTTAACTCCCATTTCCCACCAGGAAGAGGAAAGAACCAAAGGCTCAGCGTGCCGTGCCGGAACCAGATTAGAGCCTGAAGCCATCCTGCGGTGTTGCGGCCAGCTCAAAAGAAAGTGAGTTGAAGAAAGGAGCTCAGGGGCACTGTAATTCACAAACCTGCAGAGTTATAAATGACAGCTATCATCCAAAAATATACTGAAGTAAGGCTGCCAAGAGGACTTGAAAGCGGGGCAGAATTGCAGGAAACCGATTTCAGGAGGTAGACTGGAATTGCATTGAAAGCATAGGAAAAGAGGCAGAACGTCCACAATGATGCACTTGGCCAAAAAGGGCGTATGCGTTTTTTCCTGAATATATTCAGGAAAAAACGCATACGCCCTTTTTGGCCAACCAAGCAAGCTTGCAAAGGAAATCTGCACTACAATGAAGTCTCACTTCCCCCCGGTCAAAAGGGCCATCTGAAAAAAGTGTAAAATCCAGAAAGGCAGGACAGGCCATGGAGAACTGGGAGCCTTGTTATGCTGATGGGCAGGATGTAAATTGCCAACAGACACTCGGGAGAAGTGTATGGTGTTTCCTGAAACATCTAAGAAACAAAGCAACAGAGCCTAGGGCACTTTCACTTATGGTCCTATAGCTTAGGGAAATTAAAATCAAAAAGACACAGCCACCCCAAAGTTTGGGACGCCTCTGTTTACAAGAACCTCGTTTACCGTACAAGTTCAACATCGCAGAAAGTGAAAAATGGATAAAGAAGTTGTGGTATTTACTTACAAAGCAATATCACTCAGCAATGAAATCTATGTCATCAGGCCCTTAGCAGCACAATGAGTGGATTCAGGTATGATGATTCTAACTGAAATAAGTCACACAGAAAAAGAAACATCATAAGATATCAGTAATACACGGAATGTAAACTTGACTACACAGGAACTGAATTACAGAACAGAACAGGGTCTCAAATTTAGAAAACCAACTTATGCTTGCTTAAGGGGAAAGGTGAGTTGGGGTGCTGCATAAAACCAGAGATTGAAATGAGCACAGATAAAGTTCCTTAAGCCAAATATGGAATAGACAAGAGCTACTCCTTGCTCAACGAAATGGACTTAACACCCCATATTAAATGCCTAAGAATGTACCTGACTAGTAAGTATCTTAAAACCTATGGATTGCTATGTCTCCAAAAGACAATCAAGCGTGTGTACAGGGGCATAAACGCAGCAGTGATAGGATTAGAGAGTTTCGGTGAGCAAATGAAGATCCTTTGAAGTCTTATTGCATGGTACCCATTCCACGGGTTTCAACTACCCAGGTTTAAGGTATTCTTCCTTCAGCTGAAACAGGCATATGGAACCTAGAGTATGATCAACCATGTGATCGGCAGACGTGTTCAGATATGTCTCAGTTTTCCTCCCCTGTTACTTGGGTGCAACATTCCAGACGCTTTACTAACACTCTCCCGACTTGGAGAGTCAGTCCCTTTAACCTCCTGTTTGGCCCAGTTTGCAATTTCTGCGGAAGATGAACAGGAATAGCGAGAACCAATGAGAGACTAGCTGGAGGTGTCTGGACGGGCAAATTTAACTCCCATTTCCCACCAGGAAGAGGAAAGAACCAAAGGCTCAGCGTGCCGTGCCGGAACCAGATTAGAGCCTGAAGCCATCCTGCGGTGTTGCGGCCAGCTCAAAAGAAAGTGAGTTGAAGAAAGGAGCTCAGGGGCACTGTAATTCACAAACCTGCAGAGTTATAAATGACAGCTATCATCCAAAAATATACTGAAGTAAGGCTGCCAAGAGGACTTGAAAGCGGGGCAGAATTGCAGGAAACCGATTTCAGGAGGTAGACTGGAATTGCATTGAAAGCATAGGAAAAGAGGCAGAACGTCCACAATGATGCACTTGGCCAAAAAGGGCGTATGCGTGTTTTCCTGAATATATTCAGGAAAAAACGCATACGCCCTTTTTGGCCAACCAAGCAAGCTTGCAAAGGAAATCTGCACTACAATGAAGTCTCACTTCCCCCCGGTCAAAAGGGCCATCTGAAAAAAGTGTAAAATCCAGAAAGGCAGGACAGGCCATGGAGAACTGGGAGCCTTGTTATGCTGATGGGCGGGATGTAAATTGCCAACAGACACTCGGGAGAAGTGTATGGTGTTTCCTGAAACATCTAAAAAACAAAGCAACAGAGCCTAGGGCACTTCCACTTATGGTCCTATAGCTTAGGGAAATTAAAATCAAAAAGACACAGCCACTCCAAAGTTTGGGATGCCTCTGTTTACAAGAACCTCGTTTACAGTACAAGTTCAACATCGCAGAAAGTGAAAAATGGATAAAGAAGTTGTGGTATTTACTTACAAAGCAATATCACTCAGCAATGAAATCTATGTCATCAGGCCCGTAGCAGCACAATGAGTGGATTCAGGTATGATGATTCTAACTGAAATAAGTCACACAGAAAAAGAAACATCATAAGATATCAGTAATATACGGAATGTAAACTTGGCTACACAGGAACTGAATTCCAATACAGAACAGGGTCTCAAATTTAGAAAACCAACTTATGCTTGCTTAAGGGGAAAGTTGAGTTGGGGTGCTGCATAAAACCAGAGATTGAAATGAGCACAGATAAAGTTCCTTAAGCCAAATATGGAATAGACAAGAGCTACTCCTTGCTCAACGAAATGGACTCAACACCGCATATTAAACGCCTAAGAATGTACCTGACTAGTAAGTATCTTAAAACCTATGGATTGCTATGTCTCCGAAAGAGAATCAAGCATGTGTACAGGGGCATAAACGCAGCAGTGATAGGATTGGCGAGGTTCGGTGAGCAAATGAAGACCCTTTGAAGTCATGTTGCATGGTACCCATTCCACGGGTTTCAACTACCCAGGTTTAAGGTATTCTTCCTTCAGCTAAAACATGCATGTGGAACCTAGAGTATGATCAAACATGTGATCGGGAGATGTGTTCAAATATGTCTCAGTTTTCGTACCCTGGTACTCGGGTGCAACATTCCAGACGCTTTACTAACACTCTCCCGACTTGGAGAGTCAGTCCCTTTAACCTCCTGTTTGGCCAAGTTTGCAATTTCTGCGGAAGATGAACAGGAATAGCGAGAACCAATGAGAGACTAGCTGGAGGTGTCTGGACGGGCAAATTTAACTCTCATTTCCCACCAGGAAGCGGAATTAACCAAAGGCTCAGTGTGCCATGCCGGAACCACATTAGGGCCTGAAGCCATCCTGCGGTGCTGCGGCCAGCTCACAAGAAAGCGAGTTGAAGAAAGGAGCTCAGGGGCACTGTAATTCACAAACCTGCAGAGTTATAAATGACAGCTATTTCCAAAAATATACTGAAGTAAGGCTGCCAAGAGGACTTGAAAGCGGGGCAGAATTGCAGGAAACCGATTTCAGGAGGTAGACTGGAATTGCATTGAAAGCATAGGAAAAGAGGCAGAACGTCCACAATGATGCACTTGGCCATAAAGGGCGTATGCGTTTTTTCCTGAATATATTCAGGAAAAAACGCATACGCCCTTTTTGGCCAACCAAGCAAGCTTGCAAAGGAAATCTGCACTACAATGAAGTCTCACTTCCCCCCGGTCAAAAGGGCCATCTGAAAAAAGTGTAAAATCCAGAAAGGCAGGACAGGCCATGGAGAACTGGGAGCCTTGTTATGCTGATGGGCGGGATGTAAATTGCCAACAGACACTCGGGAGAAGTGTATGGTGTTTCCTGAAACATCTAAAAAACAAAGCAACAGAGCCTAGGGCACTTCCACTTATGGTCCTATAGCTTAGGGAAATTAAAATCAAAAAGACACAGCCACCCCAAAGTTTGGGACGCCTCTGTTTACAAGAACCTCGTTTACAGTACAAGTTCAACATCGCAGAAAGTGAAAAATGGATAAAGAAGTTGTGGTATTTACTTACAAAGCAATATCACTCAGCAATGAAATCTATGTCATCAGGCCCGTAGCAGCACAATGAGTGGATTCAGCTATGATGATTCTAACTGAAATAAGTCACACAGAAAAAGAAACATCATAAGATATCAGTAATACACGGAATGTAAACTTGGCTACACAGGAACTGAATTACAGAACAGAACAGGGTCTCAAATTTAGAAAACCAACTTATGCTTGCTTAAGGGGAAAGGTGAGTTGGGGTGCTGCATAAAACCAGAGATTGAAATGAGCACAGATAAAGTTCCTTAAGCCAAATATGGAATAGACAAGAGCTACTCCTTGCTCAACGAAATGGACTCAACACCGCATATTAAACGCCTAAGAATGTACCTGACTAGTAAGTATCTTAAAACCTATGGATTGCTATGTCTCCAAAAGAGAATCAAGCATGTGTACAGGGGCATAAACGCAGCAGTGATAGGATTGGCGAGGTTCGGTGAGCAAATGAAGACCCTTTGAAGTCATATTGCATGGTACCCATTCCACAGGTTTCAACTACCCAGGTTTAAGGTATTCTTCCTTCAGCTAAAACATGCATGTGGAACCCAGAGTATGATCAACCGTGTGAACGGGAGACATGTTCAAATATGTCTCAGTTTTCCTCCCCTGGTACTCGGGTGCAACATTCCAGACGCTTTACTAACACTCTCCCCACTTGTAGAGTCAGCGCCTTTAACCACCTGTTTGGCCCATTTTGCAATTTCTGCAGAAGATGAACAGGAATAGGGAGAACCAATGAGAGACTAGCTGGAGGTGTCTGGACGGGCAAATTTAACTCTCATTTCCCACCAGGAAGAGGAATTAACCAAAGGCTCTGCGTGCCGTGCCGGAACCAGATTAGGGCCTGAAGCCATCCTGCGGTGTTGCGGCCAGCTCACAAGAAAGCGAGTTGAAGAAAGGAGCTCAGGGGCACTGTAATTCACAAACCTGCAGAGTTATAAATGACAGCTATCATCCAAAAATATACTGAAGTAAGGCTGCCAAGAGGACTTGAATGCAGGGCAGAATTGCATGAAACCGATTTCAGGAGGTAGACTGGAATTGCATTGAAAGCATAAGAAAAGAGGCAGAACGTCCACAATGATGCACTTGGCCAAAAAGGGCGTATGCGTTTTTTCCTGAATATATTCAGGAAAAAACGCATACGCCCTTTTTGGCCAACCAAGCAAGCTTGCAAAGGAAATCTGCACTACAATGAAGTCTCACTTCCCCCCGGTCAAAAGGGCCATCTGAAAAAAGTGTAAAATCCAGAAAGGCAGGACAGGCCATGGAGAACTGGGAGCCTTGTTATGCTGATGGGCGGGATGTAAATTGCCAACAGACACTCGGGAGAAGTGTATGGTGTTTCCTGAAACATCTAAGAAACAAAGCAACAGAGCCTAGGGCACTTCCACTTATGGTCCTATAGCTTAGGGAAATTAAAATCAAAAAGACACAGCCACCCCAAAGTTTGGGACGCCTCTGTTTACAAGAACCTCGTTTACAGTACAAGTTCAACATCGCAGAAAGTGAAAAATGGATAAAGAAGTTGTGGTATTTACTTACAAAGCAATATCACTCAGCAATGAAATCTATGTCATCAGGCACTTAGCAGCACAATGAGTGGATTCAGGTATGATGATTCTAACTGAAATAAGTCACACAGAAAAAGAAACATCATAAGATATCAGTAATACACGGAATGTAAACTTGGCTACACAGGAACTGAATTACAGAACAGAACAGGGTCTCAAATTTAGAAAACCAACTTATGCTTGCTTAAGGGTAAAGGTGAGTTGGGGTGCTGGATAAAACCAGAGATTGAAATGAGCACAGATAAAGTTCCTTAAGCCAAATATGGAATAGACAAGAGCTACTCCTTGCTCAACGAAATGGACTCAACACCGCATATTAAACGCCTAAGAATGTACCTGACTAGTAAGTATCTTAAAACCTATGGATTGCTATGTCTCCGAAAGAGAATCAAGCATGTGTACAGGGGCATAAACGCAGCAGTGATAGGATTGGCGAGGTTCGGTGAGCAAATGAAGACCCTTTGAAGTCATGTTGCATGGTACCCATTCCACGGGTTTCAACTACCCATGTTTAAGGTATTCTTCCTTCAGCTAAAACATGCATGTGGAACCTAGAGTATGATCAAACATGTGATCCGGAGATGTGTTCAAATATGTCTCAGTTTTCGTACCCTGGTACTCGGGTGCAACATTCCAGACGCTTTACTAACACTCTCCCGACTTGGAGAGTCAGTCCCTTTAACCTCCTGTTTGGCCAAGTTTGCAATTTCTGCGGAAGATGAACAGGAATAGCGAGAACCAATGAGAGACTAGCTGGAGGTGTTTGGACGGGCAAATTTAACTCTCATTTCCCACCAGGAAGCGGAATTAACCAAAGGCTCAGTGTGCCATGCCGGAACCACATTAGGGCCTGAAGCCATCCTGCGGTGTTGCGGCCAGCTCACAAGAAAGCGAGTTGAAGAAAGGAGCTCAGGGGCACTGTAATTCACAAACCTGCAGAGTTATAAATGACAGCTATTTCCAAAAATATACTGAAGTAAGGCTGCCAAGAGGACTTGAAAGCGGGGCAGAATTGCAGGAAACCGATTTCAGGAGGTAGACTGGAATTGCATTGAAAGCATAGGAAAAGAGGCAGAACGTCCACAATGATGCACTTGGCCAAAAAGGGCGTATGCGTTTTTTCCTGAATATATTCAGGAAAAAACGCATACGCCCTTTTTGGCCAACCAAGCAAGCTTGCAAAGGAAATCTGCACTACAATGAAGTCTCACTTCCCCCCGGTCAAAAGGGCCATCTGAAAAAAGTGTAAAATGCAGAAAGGCAGGACAGGCCATGGAGAACTGGGAGCCTTGTTATGCTGATGGGCGGGATGTAAATTGCCAACAGACACTCGGGAGAAGTGTATGGTGTTTCCTGAAACATCTAAAAAACAAAGCAACAGAGCCTAGGGCACTTCCACTTATGGTCCTATAGCTTAGGGAAATTAAAATCAAAAAGACACAGCCACCCCAAAGTTTGGGACGCCTCTGTTTACAAGAACCTCGTTTACAGTACAAGTTCAACATCGCAGAAAGTGAAAAATGGATAAAGAAGTTGTGGTATTTACTTACAAAGCAATATCACTCAGCAATGAAATATATGTCATCAGGCCCGTAGCAGCACAATGAGTGGATTCAGCTATGATGATTCTAACTGAAATAAGTCACACAGAAAAAGAAACATCATAAGATATCAGTAATACACGGAATGTAAACTTGGCTACACAGGAACTGAATTACAGAACAGAACAGGGTCTCAAATTTAGAAAACCAACTTATGCTTGCTTAAGGGGAAAGGTGAGTTGGGGTGCTGCATAAAACCAGAGATTGAAATGAGCACAGATAAAGTTCCTTAAGCCAAATATGGAATAGACAAGAGCTACTCCTTGCTCAACGAAATGGACTCAACACCGCATATTAAACGCCTAAGAATGTACCTGACTAGTAAGTATCTTAAAACCTATGGATTGCTATGTCTCCAAAAGAGAATCAAGCATGTGTACAGGGGCATAAACGCAGCAGTGATAGGATTGGCGAGGTTCGGTGAGCAAATGAAGACCCTTTGAAGTCATATTGCATGGTACCCATTCCACGGGTTTCAACTACCCAGGTTTAAGGTATTCTTCCTTCAGCTAAAACATGCATGTGGAACCCAGAGTATGATCAACCGTGTGAACGGGAGACATGTTCAAATATGTCTCAGTTTTCCTCCCCTGGTACTCGGGTGCAACATTCCAGACGCTTTACTAACACTCTCCCCACTTGTAGAGTCAGCGCCTTTAACCACCTGTTTGGCCCATTTTGCAATTTCAGCAGAAGATGAACAGGAATAGGGAGAACCAATGAGAGACTAGCTGGAGGTGTCTGGACGGGCAAATTTAACTCTCATTTCCCACCAGGAAGAGGAATTAACCAAAGGCTCTGCGTGCCGTGCCGGAACCAGATTAGGGCCTGAAGCCATCCTGCGCTGTTGCGGCCAGCTCACAAGAAAGCGAGTTGAAGAAAGGAGCTCAGGGGCACTGTAATTCACAAACCTGCAGAGTTATAAATGACAGCTATCATCCAAAAATATACTGAAGTAAGGCTGCCAAGAGGACTTGAATGTAGGGCAGAATTGCATGAAACCGATTTCAGGAGGTAGACTGGAATTGCATTGAAAGCATAAGAAAAGAGGCAGAACGTCCACAATGATGCACTTGGCCAAAAAGGGCGTATGCGTTTTTTCCTGAATATATTCAGGAAAAAACGCATACGCACTTTTTGGCCAACCAAGCAAGCTTGCAAAGGAAATCTGCACTACAATGAAGTCTCACTTCCCCCCGGTCAAAAGGGCCATCTGAAAAAAGTGTAAAATCCAGAAAGGCAGGACAGGCCATGGAGAACTGGGAGCCTTGTTATGCTGATGGGCAGGATGTAAATTGCCAACAGACACTAGGGAGAAGTGTATGGTGTTTCCTGAAACATCTAAGAAACAAAGCAACAGAGCCTAGGGCACTTTCACTTATGGTCCTATAGCTTAGGGAAATTAAAATCAAAAAGACACAGCCACCCCAAAGTTTGGGACGCCTCTGTTTACAA